>NC_058339.1:55226727-55529757 GCF_905475395.1 Chrysoperla carnea
ACACAAACCTAGTTAAGAAAATGCATTTTGGTAGTCAAGTCCAGGCCTCGCCTTGCCTAATTATTTTAATATTTAAATTGTTAAAAACCGAAAAAGAAGTCCAAAATCAATAAAAATTAAAAGTAAGGAACATTCAATGAGGGGAAGGAAAATAAGGCCTTGATGATGGAGAAGTTTTTATTGTTTGCCTTTGTGGTAGAAGTTATCAGAAGTATTTTTCAAGACACTCCATAAAACTATCACCTATATATACTGCTTAACTGACTGATACCATGTACAAAATATACACACACCTCTTTTAGTTACTATACACACGATATAGTAAAAGACATATGAGAAAGTTAAGGTTGGTAGTAGAAATATACTATACCTATATATTTGTGACGCTAGCGGATAGTAGTATGAGATTATGTCAGTCACTTGCAACTCAATTCAATGTAATGGATGTGTTTAATATAATGGATCACATCAATCTTATGTCGCAGTTTATTTATTTTCATGTATTTCAATTTTGAATCTAACACATTTTTTTTTTTTTTTGGGTGGTTGGTGTATTTCTACTTTTCGTTTCACAATTATCTCTTCTATGTTTTTATCATGTAGGTACTTCTTTTGTTTCATTATATATTTTTTCGATGAATATACATAAAAAGTATAAAGGAAAAATTAACTTGAACAAAGTATATCAAAATTAACATAAGAAGGTCGAGTTAAGTTTGGAAAGTTTAATCGAAGAGTAATCCGATACCAATGAATGTTTTACGTACACCAAATTAAATTTGGGCCATTTGACTGTGTAAATTTGTTGATAGGTATTAATTAATATTTCAGCCAACAATTCTGACCAAAATGACTCCATTTGCAGGAAAACTCTTTATAAGGCGAAATAAAGACTTAACATACCAACAAAACTAATAATAGTTGAAAAAAAGATACTGAAACTAAAAACAATTTCCTGACTAAAGCAAAAAGGTCCATTATCTATGCAATTATTTAACGTAGTTTCAGAAGTTGTTATTAGAAAGTGGATAAATGTCCTAATAGCCTTATATGATCAAGCAAACAAGGCCCCAGTAAGTTTAAGCCGAAAACATGGTGACAAGAATCAAAAAGAACTTATAACTGCGGTGAATATTTTGAAGAATCGGCCAGATCCAAAGGGTTGAAGATTCATGAACAGAAATTTAAGTAGATAAAGCTAAGTTCAATAGTTGCCCAGATTCAATCAAAGCATTAAATGTGGCAACAGAGACTGGACAGTTTATCAGTTCGATAAAATTCAAGTACCTATAATTATTACTATTCAGTATGACAAAATGTCAGAAATGTGAGAAAAAATTGCTAAAGCTTCAAGAAGCTTGAGAAAAAAAAATGAGGTACTGAGACAATTTTCAATTTGAATACATGTTTACTTTCACAAAGATCAAGACGACACAATTTTATAATACGAAAAACAGTGATGTATACCAGCAATTAATGGGAACTGCGCTAAATTTAGAAAGAAATGGACACACTTAATATTGGTTTAAGAAAAGTATTCGGAGGCTGAAAGGAAGAGGATTCTTGAGAACTAGCAAACAACTTAAGCTACTTTATAAAAAACTATGTATTACAAAGTATATCAAAGCACAAAGACTAAGATGGTTACATATTAGGTTATATATTTAGAAACTTATAAGTAACGATGTGGCATGTAGGGCAACATACGAGGAATCGGCGGACCCAGGACCAGGTGGCTATGATCAGCAGGAAAAGCATTAAGGATATTGGAAACCGATAGTCAAGAATAGCGAAGGGTCTTGCAGTCCTGTAGAGCTAGCAGAATAAAGAGTTATTAGTGACTTTTACATTTTGGATTATACGAATTTAAAGTACATGACGATAAAGAAGTCATAAAATCTTTAAAATTGAAAAATTGTAAGATTGTTTGCTTTCTTTTGTACATTCAGCTTTAGTGTAGAAAATATGCACCGTATTCGAAATGTTCAAATCATAAACATATTTTTACTTCTGGTTCTTACGATCGGTTTTATAATATTTATGATATTTTAAGAATACACCATTAAACAGATGACTTTTTGTTTTGATACGAATCGATATTTGAGAGTGATGTTATTCATAAAAATATATATTTTTTAAAATCAAACACGATCGAGTACTCCCTTGATACAATTTTTATCTTAAAACTTTTTTTAAATCTTTATATTTTAATGGGCTGTATTTTACAAACTGTGTGATACAACCATATTTCCGTATTTCAATACAGAGTCAACCAATAAAAATATCGTTGACTTCTCCAGTCAGCTAAATAAAAATGTTTTTTATTAAAAAAGGCATGGTAGACTATTGAAAATTCTCCGTAAGTTGGAAGGTACTATGGTAATTACTATTTTAGCGAATTTCTTCCGAAGGAAATAGAAGTTATTGCTTTTGTACTAATAATGAATTTTTGGCCCCATGAATAAAATTTCCCGCTTACCGAAAATTTGCAAATGTAAGAAGTTATATAACAGGAAGAGCACAAAATATATGTCAATAATGATGTTATTCGTAAGTTTTTTGGGTGTGGGCCTACAGTATGTAATTTCAAGGCACATTGATTAGTTTTTGAAATGTAGTGGCACCTTTCTCTACTTAAATACTTGATATTTTTATAGGAAGGAGATTAGAATATTTCAAAAAGAATTTTTTCTAATGGTACATCTGGTACATCTGTACAAAAAGGGTTCGTCGTTTTGTCTTTTCAATAATAAAAATATGTTATTAATGTTTTGTCATAAAAACAAAATTCAATAAAAACAAAGGCTACTTTTTTGTAATATCAATACCTATACATTCTTACTTTGTGTTCCAAAATAGTTCCAAGGAACATCCTAATTTTAACTCATCATTATTAAATTCCTGGTTCAAATTGTGTTTTATTCAAGTTCTTACCATAAAAATTCTAAACAGAGAAACCAAAATATCAAAAGCACTTGGTATGTAAATCAGCATAGAAATTGTGAGAATGCTACTAAATATTTAACTTTAAATGTGGTAGCTCTGAGAATAGTTGGATACATTTTAAACTGTCAATATCTCAGGTTTTCTTCAATTTCTTCCGAAATATCTGCTGGCAGGAAACACTGAAAAAAACGGCTAGGTACAAATCTTTAAAGTTGTTGGTTCTTTTGAAAGATTTTACTTTACAAAAGAACATAAGAATTTAAAATTCTAGAGGAGTATATTCCGTCAACCGTCCGTTAATCTCTAGTCGCACGTTAAATATTCTTCAACTTCGTAAATCTTTTCCTCTACATAATTTTACATTAATTTATTTTTTAATACACTAGCTAATTAAAAATAGTGATTATTGAATGAGAGTGGAAATATTATGTCAACATATTTCTTTCAAGTTATTTTACATTACTGAATGCTACTTATATTAAACTAACAAAAGTATAGGTAAGAACAGACACATAATTACTGAAGTTAATAGTTCTTTACTCACACCTTCATTCTTGTGATGAGATAAATTCTCTCAATTTTTCAAGGTAATAACAAATATATTTAAAAAAACTGTAGATAGGTTGGAAAAATCTGAAAGATTCATAATTGGAAAATAGATAGAATTATATGAAGACAGAAAAATTTTCGACCACATATACCATTTGAAACAAAACATTTATATATGTTTTAAATCAAACGAGAGCGAAATGTTCATATCGCGATATGAATAAAATTTTATATTCTGACTAACCACTAATTAGAAATCAATGTCCCCTAAAATTAAAACCAATAATTTTCTCTTATAATGAGGAGAACAGAAGATCACAGTTGTAAATTTCGTGATTTTTGAGCTCACTGTATATATTTTGGGGAAAAAAAATAATAGAACGAGTCAACCTTTTCCAACATATGATGCAAAACTTGAAATTCTATATTATTTGAATATTCACCTACAAAAAAATAAAACACAGAAAATGCTGATTTTTCCTTTAGTATTGTTCACTACGTGATACCCATTTTCAGTATAAAAGTATTTTGTGTACCTTCCTATATTTTGTAAACGACATTATTGCTTCGTCTCAGTTTAAAAGCACATTTGAGTGACCACGGTCAACTCTTTGCATAGACGTAACAAAAGCATATATGCTAAATTTAATTGGTTCGTAAAAAAAAAATTACCCTTATGTGTTGGGTACATCAATCTACCTACATAGAACATTTTTGGTTAAAAAAAAAAATGAAAAAATGTATGATGTAACTAAGCTAAAAGTTTTCAACTAACTGTTATCAATATAACATTTTTCACAATAAGAACATATCCCTTGTAAACGGCTTACCGATTGTGAATAAATAATTCGTAAATATGATATGGAAAAAAAAAGATGATAGCCTCCTGATAAATACGAAAATATATGTCAATAAAAATACGAAAGCAAAAAAAAAAAATAATAAAAATGAAATCAAAGTTTTTCAAAGAGAACAAAATTAATCCTGAAAATGCTAACCTAAACAATTTGGGCTGCACATACATTTTTTCCCCAAAGATATTTTCAAGTGGAATTTTTCCTTGACTTTTTTCCTAGATATTTTTTGCGAGAATGTGACCAATATATAGTTCAACATACAGATACTTACCATACATATACTTGGATTATCGAAATTGGTGAAAATTTGCGTTCGTTAGAGTAAAATCAATTTTTTGGCACTTTGGTGTCGCTATTTAATGATCGTGTACTTTCATATGATGAAGATGAATAATTGACAAGAATAAAAACAACTTGATTGAAGTTTTAAAGTCCACTTTGTGTGGGCAATTGATTGTTAGCGAAATCAAAGTAATTTATGCGAGATCCATAGATCTTATTGATTTGCATAAGATCAATAAGTCTTTTCTTCTTCCTGCAATGGAGAAAAAATGGGAAAAATGGGAAACTATATTCAATTTACATATTTTTAAGTGATAAGAGATATTTCGGTCATCGTTTTATCAATTTCTTCAATTGAGGAAATTATTTAAGAACAAATTATCTACATATTGGGTCTGATTTGTATTTGAAGTTTAGAAGTCCAACTGTCTGAAATAACTGGTTCTTAGCAAAACCAAACTAATTTATATATAAAATGCTTGGTCTTGAATGCCTGACTGACTGTCGGATCAACGCACAGCCTAAGCTGCTGATCGTAGAGACCTGAAACTTGAAGGATGTGTTCTTTATATACTGAGGCATCCGATAACAAAGACAGAAAGATTTTCCGAAATTGTTTCCCTGAGGTAGTGAAAAAGGGGACAAAGCTTATATGAGACAACGTGATTCTTTGGTGCAAGCTACTTCAAATTTGGCAAAAAATAACATTTAGGAGTGATTTGTTTCGTATTTTATTGAAAATCATCGACTAACGTGATTTCGAACAAAGTTGAAATTTATCATTTTTTAATCAAATACTTAAGCGATTTTAAAAATTATTTCACCTATAGAAAGTTACATTATCAAAATTAGTATTTCGCACCAAAAAAGTAAAATCCATAAAATTGTGAAAAAATTGAGGATAAAGTAGGTCAAGGAAAGTGAAGGCTATAACACGGTAGTTTTTGTTTTTAAAGTTGAAATTGCCTAGCAAAGCGGGTGGCTCAACAAGAATCACCAAGTTGTTACACTATCCATGGATAATGAAGATCAATTTAATGCTGCGGCCAGGCACGAAGGCAGATTATATTGTATACGGTTTGGTTCTCGTCTATTTTTGTTATTTATTGTCGTTCTTCGGTTCTGGCCGTATCTGAAACATATAAATAAAATCGTACAAAAACTTGGAAGTGTGTGACTAGAATTTACGTACAAATACATTTCTTCGTATTTTGATGACTAATAATAAACCAAACTTTAATTCACGAAAAATAATATTTGAAAAATATGACCTAAATTTACTAGAATTGTTACTGTTACTCTCTTCGTATATTAAGAGCAGCTTTAATTTGGTTGGAGTAGGTGCTAAAACATACCTCGCAGATCATCAAAACGATAATGTGTGTAATAGTTGTCGAAAATAGTGCACCGTGTGTTACTATATTTCGAATACACAATGAATATTTATACAAATGTGTTTTTACAACAACGCTACGAATATAAAAACTTAAATTTACGATGAAAAACGAGCAAAAAAAAGGAATACTTTTATATAATATAAATTTTATTTATATTTATGATTTTAAAAATATTTTTTATTGCATAAATTTATTTTCCTTTTTTTTATACATATATTTTCTCCATTTATATATAATAATTCTGTAAGTATGCCATCAGGAAATTGATTTCGTAAACATTTTTATTGTTATAAAGCTTATTTTTTTTTACAAAATGTTCTAGTTTTGTTGTTGTTGTTGTGGTTGTAGGGTAAAGTTGTCTAGGTAATACACAGTCTATGTCAGTCTACAGTCATTATGCTAGTTTTCAACTTCTTAGCGGAATAGTACCACAACGAATCATTATAGAAAATGTATTCTAAACTAACTGAAAGTTTTAATAGATACAACTCAAGTTTTAGAAGGTGCATTTTTTATCTAACATACCTGTGAATATATTACTTTTTTCTTTCATACTAGTACGAAATTTTTCTTTCAATTCTATTTCATTATATTCTTTCTATTTTTTTCGCTAAAATCTTTGTAAGCAATAGGGTTGGATAATAAACGAAAGTTATAGCGAATAAGTAAAAAATAGTAATGACCTTGATGACCTTCCCAGTTCATATATATATCATGAAGGAGAAGGGATATGGAGATAAATTGATATCCTGATGAATTATTTTTTTTTTTCTTCTTAATTTAAAAAACATTTATATATTTTGTCTGTTCGATTTTTATGGAGGTTTTCTTTTTGATGATCAAAAACAGATGAGAATCATAATTTTATTTCAAAACGATTGTAAATGTTTGTATTTATTTGATGAATAATATACCATTTATTTTTTTTATTGAAATTGTAAGCAAATATTTAAAGAAGCTTTTGAGTATAGGAAAATAGTTTCTTAATTTTTCCAAGGTAAAATTGACTTGAAACGGTTTTTGAACTAAAGCTTGAGTTATTCCCCAGTTACGGGGAGTTAAATTGAAATATATTCATGTAAAATGCGTATTTTCAAAATATTTTATTATTTGAAATAGAAATTGAAGTGAAAAGTACGAAATTTTTAAGAACGAAACCATATGACAGTGTGTGGCCATTCCATTATTTTTTAATCAACCTTTTGGAAAACTGATCGATGTTTGAACCGTAGCTTGAGTGTAATTTCGATAAAACTCAGTATATAAGGTAATTTTGACTCAAAAAGTACAACAATCGGGTGCATTTGATGACTGGTCGAATAATTTTTTAGTTACGGACTAAAATCGATCCAAATATTGCGATATCTCAGAAACTCTGCATCCAATCATTAAATTAACTTGGTTTTTATACTTTTTGGATCAAAATTATCCCATTCACCGAATTCCATCAAATTCCAAAACAAAAATTGTAATATCTGACACAGTTTGAAATGAATTCATAGTCTGAAACATGTCACATACTACAAATGTATCAAGTGGGAATAGAAAACCGTTTCCATGTTATTGGTTTGTTTAATACCCTGTTTAATAGTAAATTGAAATGATAGAAAAGTTACTATTGAATTTCTTTCAAAGTTAATAATAGCTTGTGGTATTAAGAAATTCGGCTAAAATATATTTTAATCATACTGTAAAGATATGTCTTTCGTATGTATTCAAACTTAAATTAACATCGTTTGAATTCTATTAAGAACATTTTTTCCAGCATTTAGATTTTATAATAGTTTTGCATTTAAACTTTTTCTAGAGATAATATTATTTTCTATATAATGCAAGAAAAAATAGGTTATGAATTATATATGGTACACAAAGGAAACAAATTTGCTGTATCTGCGTTTTTTTCTTTTTGATATTCTGATTTAAAAAAATTAAAAATTTTTAAAATTGTTCTTTAATAGACTAAATTAAAGAATATATAAAAAAAATTAATACTCGAATACATTTTTTTTTTTTTGTAAAAATATATATTATAATAAAAAAAAAATTTTTTAATATAACTCTTTATATTTAAAAACAGAATAGCAGTAGCTTGAACTGCTGCAACACACAGGTTGTGGAATGTGAATTATCTAATGTTTAGTGGTCTACATTTTATAATATTCCCAACTGGAAAATTTACATTTTATAAACAGTACGAGTATAAAAAATTCGTTGAAAAAAATTACTCTGCTCTGTCGTCGAAAAGAAAAAAAAATTTTCAATCTTCAAGATGTAAATCTACGGACACCCAAATTTCCATGTTTTATTCGCTGATCGTGATAGAATAGCAAAAATATGGATATCAAATGTTTGAAAGTGAAAGTTGTTCAACATGATATACAGTTTCAGCGGTGATGTGATCAGTTTTTTATGCTACGGGCTATTTCTGATCATTTACAAGTCTGATCTGATCTTTGTGTCCAAACGTATAAACACAAGGATTGAAAAAAGATAATAATATACATAAGCAAACAGTGTGAATTTTTATTATTTTCCATGTAATCATATGTTTCGGAATGTTCGAACAATATCCTTCTGCACATAAAAATTTATCAAATATGTAAATGTTATTTTTCGGGTTACTAAGAGTTGGCGGTTTAATTCATTAAAAAGAAACTTAAATTAGAGCAGGCGCTAGATAGAGGACCGCATTTTGTCAATTCATTCTTCTTCAGAAAATCATACAAATTAATATTTCAAATGTTGCTATAAACCCTATTAGTCCAATTTTTGTATATTCCTCCCCTTTCCACAGAGACAATCAAATGTCAATTTGTTGAACCAAATAATGCTACCCGAGGTTTTTTGGGTAATTATATTTCAAAAAGACGCCTTGTGTTTCCAAACATTAAACTGTTAATAACTGAAAAACGGTGAAAAACCGTATTAGGAAAAAAACAAAAGGAGCCTTTTTGACGAAGAATTATCTAAAAACTCGCGGATAGTTTTATTCGATGCAAAAATTTTGACATTTAACTGTCTCTGTGGAGGGGGATTGATTTTCAAAAAGTGGACCAATAGGGGTTCTGGCAACATACGAATTTAAATATGTTAGATTTTCAGAACGAGAATCAATTTACAAAACGCCATCCTCTCTTTTTGCACACTCAACTCTGTCTAGCGCCTGCTCTAAAACTGCAACCAATTTTTGAAATTTATTGAATATAATATATTGGACATCGAACATTATCCAAGGACATTCAGCAGAGTTATAAGTGGAGTTTAGTATGATATACTTATGAATGAACACACGGCTTGACTAAAAATGTTAATAATTTAAAAAATTCACTTGCTTGTGGTTTTTATATAAATAATAATAACACCAGCTGGCAACTAGTTTTTTGTTTTGTTTACGCTCAATGCATGTCATTTTAGATTTGTGATTTTGTATGCATTTCGACACGGATGAATTAAGCCAACAGCACACGTGGTTTGAAAAACAAATTTTTTTTACAAATATTAAAAAAACTTCATAACAAATTTTTACAAGCTGTGGTATGCCTTGCTTCGTCTACTTTTTTCCTATTATACTATACTATAAAGGGTTATTATTAATGTTCTGATAACAAATAAATATTTCTTGAGTCAAAGATTTCAAAATTTCTTAACTTAAATCAAGAAAGACTAAATGGTTGATTATACTTACAAATGTTCTTGAATCAAGAAAACATTTTGTTGCTACCATGTTAAGAACTTTTCTTCCAACTGGTACTTTTTTAACCATCGACTTACAAAGAGGGGTGTCTAAGTTTATCGTGTCTGTCATCCGTGGGTAATCTCATCGAGAGTGTTCTAAGAGTGCAAGATTATTTTTCCGTACACGATCACAGCTAGAAACTAGGTGATGATCCTCCAACGGCTGAGCAAATTTTCTTGAAAGAACACTCTCGGTTAAATTATCTTTCAAAAAGCATAGTTCAAATCAAAAGTTGTTTTAACTTTTACAGTTTACAAGATGGGTCCTATAGACTCTAGACCCAACTGACCTATGTTACCCATTTAACAGTGAGTTTGAACTCATATATCTCCTTTCGTGTTTGAGTTATCATGCTGACAGGCGGAGATACGGACAAACGAAAGTGAACTAACTAATCAGGTGATTTTAGGAAAACCTATACCAAAATTTTGGTCGTAGCATCAATATTTCTGAGCGTTACAAACTTGGGACTAAAATAAGTCCTACTTGATATTATAATTCATATATACAGGATATAAACATAATCGAAATTGATAAAAGAGACAAAAGTATTGGTTGACTTAAAATGAACTAAAAGGTCAGGACTATAACTGAAAATGTTTTATATGTTTAATAAAAACTCATTTCACTTTAAAATCTTAAAGAAAATGATAAAATAACAATGCCGCACACACCGAATAAAAATTAATAACGCGAAAGTAAAATTATAATAAAATATAATAACTAAACCAAATAAAAACGATATAAATTATAATGTTAAATGTTTATATACACAATGTATAAAAGTATAATAATTAATAAATATAAATATACAAAAAAAAAATTTTGTATAAGAACCCATAAAAAATAATTTATATCCGCTATAAAATTTGAGAACATTAAAATTGTTAAAAAAAATTTGTATAAGTTTATAAGGTGTATTTCATTTAAAATGATTGAAATTTAAACTTAATTTAAACAACTTGCATATGAGATATCCTAAGCATTGAACAATTAAATTAAATGAAATGTTGCACTAAACCGTTATGCAACTTCGTACGCAATGCTGAACAATGTATGCAAATAATTGACTATTTTATCAAAAAGTTCAGTTTGAGCCATACTTTCCCAACACTACATGTTTTTCATTGGCCCAAATTTATCGGTTTAATAGATAATCATCATGCGAACGTCGTCGATACTTGAGTTTTGATGGAAGTCTCTTAAAAGTAAGCTGAAACCTTGGCATTGACTGAATTATCTATACAGTCGAGTAATCGAAAACTTTTATTTTAAGTACCGCTTGCAGTACCGCTGCGCAATACATTTGGCTAAGTTTCATGTTCTGTCATTTTAAATGGAAAACCCTTTCTATATATAAATAAATAAACAAAATTATTAAATATTTTAACAAATAAAATGTTTATTATTATGCTTCATAATTACTAAGATTCAAAAAATATTTTATCTGCTAACATTTGTATAGTTCATCTCTGTAAACCAGACACCTTCAAAAATAACATTTTAAGATATCTGCGTTCACATTTCTGTCAAAACTTGCACTATAATACGACAATTTTGGTTAGTTGAACCAAAACGCGTAATATATCTCACTCGTAATGCGTATGATTGATTGGGGACGGAATGCTAAGTAAGGAAGACTACATCATACTTGAAATATTTATAAAAAAAAAAGACGTTAGTTTTGAGACATATGTGCTTGAAATTTTAAAGAGCTCCTTAATTATTATAATCTTTCAATTATATAAGTCCATGATAAAGCACATGCGCCAAATATTTCGGGCGTTTCATATATTCTAATTTACTAAGTACGAATTTAAATAAGTGAATTATTTTAGCAAACATCATAATTTCATTTATTAATTATACTGTAAATATTTATTGAATTAATTCTTTGTTTATTACAATAGTCATCTGCATTTACTAAAATTATTATTATAATTAAATCAATTAAATTAAATAATAGTAGAGTGAAATTACGCCTTGTGTATGGATTAAAAGTTCGAGCAGTGAAACTTGGGGGTTTTTCTTTTCACATCAAAATAAGTATTTTTTGAAATTTTTTACTTTCCCGGAGTGGTGCAACATGTTTAAAAAACAAAATGGCGTCAAAAATGAAATTTTTTTCAGAAATTTTATCATTTTAATTTTATATTCGCAAAAGGAGACATCGGTGCATATCCAAATTTGGTAGGTTTGTAGTCCATGTTAAGAACTACTCCTCATAATTTTTTGGTGGGGTTTCGTCCCTTCCCCTCCCAGTTATATATATATGTATACATACATATAGTAAAACAGTTCATTTGACTATAACTTGAAAAATATTCGATTGATTTTAATGAAACTAATATCAATAGTAGGTTTTATTACTTACAACTTTCGGTTAAAATTTTAGCGAAATCCGTTAAATAGTTCGGCCAAAATTTTCAATTTAGGGAATTGTTTAAAATGGCTGCCATTTTATGCCATTTTGTCCTAAGAGGTTAAATTTTTTTTTAAATTGTAGCATTTTTAATTATCTTTCGATTTTATAATAAGTGGCTTACCCGTAAAATGACTCCTTGATCCATATTTTTGCGAAAAACGGAAAATTTAACACTTTCTGGAAATAATTGTTTGGGGGGTGTATGGACTGGCTTTGGGGGGTGTTTTTTGCTTTGGCATGAGAAAACTATTTTTAAAAGAGGTCTATATGGTTTAAAGCAAAATTTTTAAGTTTTAACCCCCGCGCTGTAAGGGGGAAGGGGTGTATGAAATAAATGTATCTTAAAAGATTTTAAAAAGAGGTCAAAATAGTTTAAAATGCTAAAGTAACCCAAAATTTTAGATGCTTTTATTAATATAGCACTTTTTACAACATCCACCCCTTCCCCTCCCGCTTTCATATTTTTTGCAAATTCAAAATTTTTATGACGTATAAAGGGGTTTTGGGGGTCGCTGATCTCGAACTTTTGGCCCAAATAAGTACACCCCCTAAAAATATTACAATTGTTTTTGATAATCTATGGCAAAATTCGAGATCAGCGACCCCAAAAACCCCTTTATACGTCATAAAAATTTTGAATTTGCAAAAAATATGAAAGCGGGAGGGGAAGGGGTGGATGTTGTAAAAAGTGCTATATTAATAAAAGCATCTAAAATTTTGGGTTACTTTAGCATTTTAAACTATTTTGACCTCTTTTTAAAATCTTTTAAGATACATTTATTTCATACACCCCTTCCCCCTTACAGCGCGGGGGTTAAAACTTAAAAATTTTGCTTTAAACCATATAGACCTCTTTTAAAAATAGTTTTCTCATGCCAAAGCAAAAAACACCCCCCAAAGCCAGTCCATACACCCCCCAAACAATTATTTCCAGAAAGTGTTAAATTTTCCGTTTTTCGCAAAAATATGGATCAAGGAGTCATTTTACGGGTAAGCCACTTATTATAAAATCGAAAGATAATTAAAAATGCTACAATTTAAAAAAAAATTTAACCTCTTAGGACAAAATGGCATAAAATGGCAGCCATTTTAAACAATTCCCTAAATTGAAAATTTTGGCCGAACTATTTAACGGATTTCGCTAAAATTTTAACCGAAAGTTGTAAGTAATAAAACCTACTATTGATATTAGTTTCATTAAAATCAATCGAATATTTTTCAAGTTATAGTCAAATGAACTGTTTTACTATATGTATGTATACATATATATATAACTGGGAGGGGAAGGGACGAAACCCCACCAAAAAATTATGAGGAGTAGTTCTTAACATGGACTACAAACCTACCAAATTTGGATATGCACCGATGTCTCCTTTTGCGAATATAAAATTAAAATGATAAAATTTCTGAAAAAAATTTCATTTTTGACGCCATTTTGTTTTTTAAACATGTTGCACCACTCCGGGAAAGTAAAAAATTTCAAAAAATACTTATTTTGATGTGAAAAGAAAAACCCCCAAGTTTCACTGCTCGAACTTTTAATCCATATAACAGCCTTTTTTTGCTTAGATTTACTCCAGTATAAATAAATTTCAAAGTTTTATATCAAACTATCGAAAATACACAAACAGGTCCAAAAATTTCTGAATCTTGTTTGCTTGAATCATTATTCTCGCGATGAGATAAATAATCACAATTTCTGAAAGGTTTGAAAAATATATATTTTTAAAGACTATGTAAAATCTGAAAAATTCATAATTCAAAAAAAGATAAAATTATATGAAGATAGAAAAGTTAAATCGAGCGAGAACAAAATGTTAACGTAAGTGCTGACAGGTAAAATAATAAAATATAAACGAGAACAAGAAAATTACGGCATTCGATTTCTGCAAAATTTATTTAGTGTCAAGATAAAAATCCACGATCGGTGAACATTATTCAAATTTTATAACCCCCTGAATATTTTCCTTGGAGTAATGTTTTACTCAAGGGCTATGCAATTTCCATGGACGAAAAATGTTACTTGCCAATTCAAACCGTCAAAAGTTTTCCAATCGCCCTGACTCGATGGTATATTTGCTATTTAAACTTATTTTCAAAGAATTTTATATTTTCTAGAAGGTGTAAAATTAATACAAATAGAATCTCGTTAGTTTTCGACGAAATATAATTTTCGACGAAAATGCAATTATTTATATATATAAGAGTCAATTAGGCAGTTCACATAAAATAAATGCCAAGCGCGTTATACGCATAGTTGATCATACTAAACGTACTTACAAGTCATTGCCAATGTGTGATAGAATATTCGAGTTAAAAATTATTTATTTTATTGGCTCCGAACATGAGTTTTATTTTAGGCAATTACTATAGAAACGATACACTACTTTATTAATATAATTATACGGATGTACATATAAGTCTATGGGTTGTAAATATGTTTTATATTGAAAAATTGACACTTTTTTCTACCAACTTTATTTAAGCTTGTTTTCATTGCTGCGTACCATTAACGAAAAGTCCTTACCTAATTTGAATTCATTCAGACACATCAAATGTGCCTTTAAGTTTCATAATTAAGCATATTGTGTGTCTGCATTTCCACAGTTAATTTTTGGTAATCATGAATGAGCCACTCTGTATACAAGGAAAAAATTGATACAAACTGATAAGTTTGAATGAAATTGAAGTAATAGTAAGAGTATTTAATACAGTCATTTTAAACAGTTTATTTCACAAATCTCGAAAAACATTCAAAAATGAAACAAGATAAACTTTCCAGACTCAATAAGTAGAATCAAATAAAAAGGTCATTCAAATTTGAGGGCTTTTCTGTTTCGGTAAACTTTGATTCCAATTATCCCCGAAAACATTCAATCTCCAAAAATAGTTTGAAATGATCAAATTTTGAAAATTTTATTTCAATAATTTTTCAGTTTTAACAGTTTTTATTGATCTTGTTTGTGATATTTACTGATAAATGTTAGTAACTAGTGCTGTAAATATGTAAGAAAATACCTCAAATTAAAATAGTTCTTAAGCTAAAAAATCTAGACTACCTAAGTCAATACATTCGAAACTTTACGAAAATACATGGTTTTATCGTGTTATTATCGAGTTTTTTGTTTCTCGGCTTATATGACTCCCGTTTTGATCTCAAATTTTAGCTTTATACACACCGATATTTTCCAAAGTATGTTTTCTTAAAAACTAATATTTTTCTCCTAATTATCCCGTTGAAAAACGGCCAAGATAATTATTTTAAATTTTAAACTCTTTTGCTTATACTAAACCATTTGTTTCTGATGACATATAAAATGAGATAGTAACTTTCTCTTTAACAAGATGTAAAAAAAATTTAAACTTATATAATAATATTTTTAAAAGAAACGAATAAAACTATTTAATTGCGTTTTACTCGGTTTTTGTGTAAAATACAGAAGTTTTGATAATACATTTTCAACAAGAATAATATAAATTTTTTGGAACATGAATATTTTCGAAGATATTTGCAACCGAAATTTATCTTGCTAGAAAAGTCCCAAAATTGTTTATTTCCATCTCCACAACAGATGCAAGCTTTTTGTTATACGATTCCGTTCATCAATCTTGTTTACATCTTTTTCGAGTTGTAACCCCAAGATGCTTGTATTAATATAAGTTAATAAATTAAAACCAATGTTCTTCGAATAGTCAATTTCTGATGTACAATACATAATTTTTTTTGTTGTTAAATATCTCTAGGATCTTCTATTATATATATGGTGATAAAATGAATATCAGTTTCTTGCTCAACTTACATGTACAAATTATATATTATACAGAATTATATATGAAAAGTAAATGGATGGATATCGTATACTAAAACTTACTGTAATCCAATATACGAAAAACTAATTTTAAGTTATTGTCTTCGTTTCTCGACTAGCTAGCTAGCTATAAGATGAAAGTAATCGATTATATGTGACATTGAAATAATTTTTCATTTTCTCACAGTATATTCAAGAACCTTCTTATTATTAGTCAGGGATTCTCTTGTTATACCACGCATATATGCAAGGTATGCTAAGTTTAGTCCCAAGTTTATAACGCTTAACAATATTGATGCTACGAACAAAATTTTGGTATAGGTGTTCATAAAATTACCTAATTAGTCCATTTTCGTTTGTCCGTCAGTCCGTCTGTGGACACGATAACTCAAAAACGAAAAAATATATCAAGCTGAAATTTTTACAGCGTACTCAGGACGTAAAAAGTGAGGTCGAGTTCGTAAATGAGCCACATATGTCACTTGGGTCCGTAAAATCCATTTGTTAAACCGTTAGAGATAGAACAAAAGCTTAAATTTAAGAAATGTTTACACTTATCAAAAAAATAAACAACTTTTGTTTGAAATATTTTTTCGTAAGCACCACTGTTTACCCGTGAGGGTATAAATTAGGAATAAATTTTATAGTATGTATTCTATGGGAATTCAGTTATGTATGTGTGGCATGTATGTATGTGTAATGTGATAAAGTAATCAACACTGTCAGTGCATGGTATTTCAACAATTAAGTCAGTCAATTGTTTGTTTTCACTTGTTTTTAAATATAATTCTGTTGAGGAAATATTCAAGTATAAGCTTTCAAGTTATATCTAAAACTATTTCAGTGAAAATCACTATGACCCAAAGCTAGAAGATTCTTATAAATTATACTAAGTACATAACGCTAAGGGACGTGTCGACAAAATATGACAAATTATAGAAGTACCAAACTTAAGGTAGTTCCTCCGCGACCGTCCAGTCAAAAAGTTTTGGACTAATACTATCATTCAGCGCATTAACTGTGCTATGACTATTATACATATACCATATATTATTTTCAAAAGACTGTAGTTACTCACTACTGTTTCTAGTACACATATAAGCACACACACTATGACATATGCCTTTAACATTAGTCTTCATATCTTTTCCACAAAAATCATCGTTAAAACGAGTTATTTATTTAAGTTTTTTATCGAAACTATATGGTAAATAATTTTTATTTTTATTTATATATTTTCTAAATATAGTATTCTACATTATATTAGTTTTTCATAGAGATGGTGGACGTCATTCATTGGTAAATAAATATAATATTTGTAAATTTGTGTATTTTTATACACTTCTCCCATGTACACGTACAAATTGCGTCACTTTTAATTGCTAATATCTCATGTATGGCATGGTAAATCATCTTCTAATTTTAACAGCAAGTGTATTATGAATTAAATATTTTATATTCTGAGTTTTGAGAAATTCTTGGAATATCACTTTCGTGTAGGTACTACCTTAAGTTATAAAGCTATCAACTGTTTCTATACCACTTATTTACTTGATACTTCCATCTAACATTTTATAAAAGGCCTGATAGACGTCCTGCGTTTGTTTATATTGCAGTAACATACCTTTATTTCTTATTCAATTTTAAATTAAGGCCTGTAGTAGAACCCAAAAAGACCAAGAATAACCAACATGCATGCAAATGTTGTGAATTTCTTATAAATTGTAAGTACCGCTTATTTTTTGAGTTTTTTATTGTAATTGGCTCTTCACCTATAAATATATAAAATACCATCATAGATCGATTGTAAAGTCTGTTAGAATTATTTTATAAACACTTTAAAACAGTGAGATACAAAATATATAGATTGTAAAACTTTTCCAAAGTTTCATCATTTTTTAAAATAACAATTTTCAGATCTCCGATAAGAAAAGGATATTACATGTATTTATGAGATAAATTATAATTTCATGTCCAAATCCTCCATTTAATTTAAGAAGTTTGCAAATACTCTATCTTGTATTGAAAAGTCTAAAGCATAGTGATTTTTTACACAAGTAGCAGGGATTATGATATCGTTTATAAACACAACATAGGCTCTGTAAGTAATGAAAATGAAAATGAATTAGTAATAACCATAGAGATATTATTTGGAGTGCGAAAGAAAATAGCGCATTAGATTGTTCGTAGGTATGAGAGAGGTAACTGACGAGCTAGAGCATTTGTTCCTTTATAGTGGCATCATCATACTATCTTGCGGACACTCTCACTTATGGCTAGCATAGGCACTCACGCAGCTAACTATTACATCCGTTCCATCACTACGTTGGAAAATTTCAACTCAAAAACAAGTGTAGCCCGTTATAGCCTTCTCTTGTCCTAACTTTTTCATCCCTTTTGTGCACAATTTCATTGGTTTTAATTTTTTAGTGCGAACTCCTATTTTTTTTTTTAAATAATATACAGCCTAAGTTTTTCTTGCTCATAATGTAGCAGTCTATGTACAGGTGAATTAATTTTAAAAATCGGTTAAGTAGTTTATTGGAAACTGGTGCATTTTCATATACACTTCCATCCCCTTTTTTCACTTTAGGAGTTAAATTTCCAAAATTCCGGTCTTGATAGTTTTAATGATCTCGTAATGAGATAATCAGTTTTTTCGCTTATATATAGTAAAATGACCGTCACCTTTGAACAAAGACGAGGGAGGAACTGACTGAAATACAAAATTTTGTATTGATTATAGCAGTACTAAAATGAGAGAGAGAATTGTTCTGGCATGAAAACCTTTATGTTTATGTCTTACATTTAGTGACCAATGAGTTTTAGTTCAATTTTGTTATTTAAAAATTCGATTGATATGAGAATTCATTTTGGTATCTTTGAAAAAATATTTTAACTAGTGACGAATCATAAAGCGATTAAATGACTATTAGTGATAATAAAACTAATTAATATATGCCTTTTTTGGATCATATAATATGAAATTCCTATTAAAATAACACAGAAATAAATAATTTTTCGTACACATACAAAGATTTGTTGTCACTTGGTCTCTTTACTTCCATATTTAGGATCGTGACTTATAGACGTTGTAGGAAATACAACTATTACTGAAGCTAGACAAATATTCGATTATTTTTACACTCTCTTAGGTTAGGTAAGGCTATATTTACTGTCCACGAAGGACTCACTTAGACTATAGAGCCCATTGTGATACCATCCATTGGGTATGTGTTTTACCACCTTTCCGCTGATAACTTCTATTATCAGCTCCTCAATTTCAGAGGCTGAGTGCACCTCCTTCATGCATATACCATACACTGCCCAGTCCATCACAACTATTAATTAAATTAATTTGTTGCGACGGTGGGAATCGAGCCCGCTACCCTAAGCATACCGCGGACGGAATTGGTTACCAACTGAGCTAATAGGGCAACTACACTCTCTTAACTATTAGCAGACTTGTTTCGGTGCAAGACATAATTTAGTTAATAAAAAATTAGTATTTTTCAAACTATGAAATTAATCTTCGATCTATTTCGAATTTATTTTTGAAATATATTTCAAAATTACTTCAATATATTATTCTTTCATAAAAGCTGTTTGTTCAAAGTTATAATAAAATTTAAATAGAAACGGTTTTAATTATTCGAAATAGAACTGTCTCTACGAGTAGCTTTTTGAGACTATTATCCCTGGATAGCACAAAACCGCAATTATAAAATAAAATTAAACCTCTGTTTGAGTTTAAAAGTAAAATTTTTACTGACAATATAAAACGTTTCTATTTGTTGCATTATTGCAATGGGCAGAAAATAAAAAATGGTATCTCTATTATAAGAACTTTTTTCTCATTTCAATGGAAAATTTTTAATGAAATATATGTGAATAAAAATAGCACACAAATTCGAGAAAAACAAAAATCATCTTCAGGGTATTCTGCAACTTTTGTATTCAGCATATACTGAGTCTGATTAAACATTTTTCTCGAAAAATGTATTCAAAATAGAAATATTAAGACCAGCTTTTTACACATATTATATGTGTGGACCAGAGCATTATCGTTTGTTAAATGCAGTTAACGGGAATACTACACCAAAAAAAAAATAAATAAAATAAAATTTTTTTCCGCATATACATAAAAAATAGAATGAAAGACGATAAAAATGCTTTTAAAATTAGAAAACAAATTTATTTATTCCAGAATAATTTTTTATATACTCTTTTTTTTTTTAAATAAAAGTTTTTAATCGATTTTGTTTCAAGTAGTTTTTTTTTTTTCGTTAAAACAAAAATTCATGTTCGGAATTTATAATTTTATATATGTTTTTGTGTTCAAATGAAAGTAGTAGTTTACAAATAGAAAGGGTAATTTAAACGCTAAAAAGGGTACTTTTTGTACTCCAAAATATTAGGTGTATACGATTAGGTACGAAATTATAATTTTAGTTACAACTAGCCGACATTCACCCACTTTACTAGAAAATTACAAATTTAATCCGCCAGCACTCGCGTAAGCCATTCGATAATCTTAGTCACAAAAAAATTCTTTAACTTTGTAAATCATAACCTCTACATAATTTTATATAAATTTATTTTTTAATGCACTAGTTAATTAGAAATAGTTTGATTTCGTGATAATTGAATTATGTTTGAGAGTGAAAATACTACAGTAGGGAAATAACCTAAAAAATTAAATTCATTTCTACTAATTTCTCTACATTTCTATCACCATTTTTTTTAATTAACTGAGTACGACTAATATTAAACTAACAATAGTACACGAATAGGTTCGAAAAATTCCGATGTAAGTGTTTCTTTCCTTTCAACTTTAGTCTCTTGGTTAGAAAAATTGTCACAAATACTGAAACCGCTTAAAAGTAAGACTACCGCGTTCAAATCCTTCAATTCCATTTCCTCAAGATGCCTTGTTTCGAGCCAGTTAAATATAGCTCCATTACAGGATATTCTTTTGAATGGGTTTGTTTCACTAATTTCCTAACTAGACAAGACGGTCAGAGGAAGCTATTTAATTAGAGTGTTATGGGCATCAAATACCATAAAAAAATTTTCATACTTAGATTTCATAGAAACTTATTCTCCATTTTTTGAAAGTACTTTCTGTGTGTTTCATTATAATAATACATCACAAAAAATGAATAATAAAAAATATGTTAGTTGTCTCCACAAAAAATAATTGTAAAACATAATTTTTTTCATCATATTTTTATAATTTGTCTTATTCTTCCTGTTGTGGTTTTGTATGTAAAAGCTTACTTTTGATTAGGTTTATTATCATTTCCTTATATATTATTAAAATAAACCTTCCAACAGCAGAGTTGCATCGCTAAGGCTACATTTCTCCCTCATTAGATGCTTATTGCCATTTAATGCTTGCTATTGAAATGATATTTTCCCTTCCTTGGTTGAGAACAAGTGAAATATTTATATAATAGAATGAAAAGGCCCCGGAAAAAACCTAAAAGCATTTTATTTACATTAACTTAATAATCAGTTAGATTGTCAACTCTTTATCTCAATTTTAAGAGAAAATGAAAATGTTGAAAATTATTATTATTATTATTATTATTATTATTATTAGATAATATGATAATTAAATGCAACGATAAAGACATCAATATTTGTTGTCTTATTAACAACAAAAATTGCTGTCTTCATCATTGTATTTAATTATCTTAATATTAATTTCACTTTTTTGTATTTTTGTTTAACCACATCCAGTAATCATCATGGTATGTAATCATACACGTACGCTGCCCCAATCTGGTCGAACGTTGTAACTTCGCAGCTTGCGGAAATGCAAAAATTCAACAATATACGGCTAAGGCTCTCCAGAGAGAAACTGGGCTTCCTGCAACCAATACCTTTATTCAAACCATTTCAAAATTATATTTAGAATCTTCTCGCAAAAAATTTTTCCTGGAAATGAACTGGACCAATTTGACCCGCGGACATTGTTTTTCAGGAAACGATATCGCATGCCACATGATGTCATTACAACTGATTCGCTGTAATCTAAATTTTATATATTTTTCTTTAAGATTTAGTTTTAGGGACGGTTTATCCGTCCACATTAGGTTAGTTTTAGATATCAATGGTTTTTTTTATAAAACATTTTTTCTATAAGAAACGATGTAAAATGTTTATATATTTCAATGTATTTAATTAATAAGATGATATGTTTATTATAGGTAAAGCTTAGGCTAGGTACTATAGATTCTAGGACGTATTGTAATTTAATATTGTAAACTGACGATATTAATAAATAATTTTCAACTTCAACTTCATATCGATGCAGCGTATAAGTCTTTATTAAAAAGAAAATTCATGGGACTAAAAACAACACGCCACGTAAATAAAATATTTGCATTAAATATAATACTAGAGGTACTACAATACACAACGAGTCTTTGTTTAGTGGGTTATATTCTATAATATTTTTACTCGGGCAATACAACAACCGTATGAAAAACCGGTAGTAGACATATTCGAGATACTTGGTTTATATAACTAGATACCGTACGTTTGTATACGATATGCATAAACATATTATTATAATGGAAATTATTTAGCCAAAAATATACAGGCATTGGTGAATGTGAATGCCAGTGGCTAGACTATGAATTTCTTGAATTAGACGATAAATGAAAAGCAAAAGTAAAAAGCATATTATCCAAAATGACATAGCGGACGACCGTTTCCTGATATTCAAAATAGGAATGTTTAGGAATTGTTAGAATAGGGTCGTGCAACGGTGTTCACTATCGTAAAAATGATTTTTGCAATTGTTTTTTATTAATCTTCTTCTAAAATAACAAAAGTAAGGTTGACGTTTATATAAAGGAAGCTGTTGACACGCAGTTTAATATTTATTAAAAAAAAAGCATGATTAATACGTTCTTAACGTAAATTATTGTATCTCAGAAATTACAACACACCTTGGGTCAAACCAAGGATCCAATTCCGGACGACCAGAAATCGGGTATCTACCAAATTTCTTGCTTGAATTGTCCTAAAATTTATTTGGGACAGACCAAGCGCCAGATGTCAATCCGCGAAAAAGAACATATAAGCGATGTCAAGAATCATCGAATCGAGAAATCTTGCATTGCGGACCATGTTTTAAATACAGAACACAAAATTCTACCTGCCAAGTTAATTAAATCAGTTAGACATCACAATAGTTTAGATGCTTACGAAAGCATTTTAATCCATAAAGCAGGCAATAAGACTCTGAACTGGGATAAAGGTCCTATACCTGACTCTGAATTGATAAAATGGACAACTGTTAAAGGTCAAGCCATAAAACAATTCTCGTCAGTTATAGCGAACTTGGACACACCCATTCCACAAACGATACCAAATTTTAGATATAAATTAAGGTCGATTAAAGAATTTTTCAAACCCGCTAAATAATTTGTTGTGAAATGTTTACAAAAAGTTTGGTGGTATTGAGAAATTTTTTCTTCAAATTTGTGATAATTTTTGTATTTTCATTTTTTGTAATTCGTTACTGTTTTGTTGGTAATGTTTATTTTAAATTTTGTTTATTTTGCGTAAAATGTTTGTAATGTGTTATATGAATAAATTTTGCTACTGACGATGATTGCGTTGCAATCGAAATATCGATATTTAGCGACATGTAAGTATGTTGTATGTTTTTTAATTGTATTTTTTAAATAGAATTTCTTAATATACAATTTTATTTCGAGTATCGTGGTATTTATTTCAATAACTATGTTTTCCTTTGTTTTCAACATTTTCAGGTTCGCAGGGCCAACACTCACTCGGAGGCCAGAGGACCATTGTGGACCCCATGTATGTCCTACGACTTTATTGTCGCTATTTCAACCCGTTGTCATTCTGAAAACACATCATTCATGCATTTACCATGCAATACACCAGCTCCTCTAGTCTATTATGCAAATCTGCTATCCTAGGTTACATCAACAAATTTCAAATTTCAATTTGATACTCGCTTCCGATAACTGAAGTTTAACATGATTTCCAGCCTTGTTGTTTAAACAGATGTATACAAATATTTTTATTACTTGAGTACAAAGCCTCGTACAGCATAATAATTCTAGTATAAAAATTTTAATCGCCTTATTTATGACAGCATATTATAAAATATTATAGTTTTACATTTTACGTGAATATACCTACGTACCAACATATTAGTGAATTGGTATGCTAGTAAAATATTTAAGTATAAAAACCAACAAAGCTGATGTTTAGCAATTATAAAATTTTTTTACCTTTTCGTTTGAATTTCGAATTATCTTCCCTCCTTACTGTATGAAATAAGAGTCTTATTTATGTTTTTTGATCGGAGAAGGTTAAAAAAAATAATGAAAACTTAAATAAAGCAGACTCTGGATTTCAACTAACCATGTAGTGGGAGGAATACAGTCTAACTAATATAAGGTGTCCATAAAATACATTTCCGGTTGTCCATCTGAATGTCTGACTGCCTGTTTGTTTGTGGTGACGATTACTCAAATTCGTTCGTGAATCGTAAAATGACGTAAGCAACGGTCTTGTAAGCCGTTAGATATAGAACAAAAGTTTATCTGTAAAAAATGTTCCTTAAAAAAATATAAACAATTTTTGCTTGAAACATTTTTTCGTAAACATCGCTGTTTGCCCGTAAGGACTCAAAAAAGGTTAGTAATTTATATGGTATGTATTTTATGGGAATATCAGTTATGTGTGTGTGACACCACAATCTTGTTATATATTCACGACTGTGGCTATCTAAGAGTGGCTTATCATTCTTTACTTACATAACTTATACTGTGCTTAGCAGACCATTAGGATTCTTTATAACGAGCATTTTTTATAACGGGAAATAAAGCTACCTCATTTATTGAAATTAACTGAGGTGTTAGGGCCCCACAGTTGAACAGCAAAAGCAGCTATTTAACTATAGTCGACAAAAAATGATAGGAAAACGCATAAAAATTTCGAAATCAGTAAAATATCTTGTAGGAGAGAAAATTTTTATGATGTTAAAAATTATTTTTTAACGCTAACTATTTCACATAGCCTAGACTGTCAAACCGATTATAAGTACCTATTATTATAAAATTTCTGTCGTTTTTAACAAAATCGTTCGTCGGATAAAAAAAGAAATTTTTGTATTCTATTTCAGCAAATTTATTTTCTACTGCATAGTTTTGTTAAATTTTTAATTTAAAGTAATTTGCAAATTAGAATCAAAGATTTTTGTCACGTATGTAATATAATAATCTTCGTTTTACCTATTACATATTACTTATTCTGAATTTTTTGTTCATATTTGTTCCACTTCTTTTTTAAAGTCTCATGGGAACAATCTGATAAAAGTTTGAAATCTAATTTATTTTATAATTTTAAAATATTATAAAAATTATATATTCTTAGTATATATATTTCTTGTGTGTGTGTGTATGTGACTGAACTACTCCTAGACGGCTGGACCGATTTCGATGAAATTTTTTGTGTGAGTTCAAGGGGATTGGAGAATGGTTTAGATTTACCATTCGGTCCACTACAACTGTTTTTGAGGGCTCCGTACCAAAAAAATGAAATTTCATTAAATGGTGGGAGCGCATATAAATCATATCACATTATGTATACTATGTGTACTATGTATTTTTAATAGTATTCAGGTATTGTCAATAGGCATTTATTAGAGCCATATGCGAGCGCAGCGAGCTCTACTATCAAAGGTCAGGCCAAAGGTCGAAGGTCAGGCCACTCCAATAAATAGGAGTTAAATTGGGGTTTAGCGGGATGGGTTTAGCGGACAGGCTAAACGTAGTATAGGTATTCATGAATTGGAGTTACGTTTTTACGGGACAACGTCCGTCGGGGCCGCTAGTATCTTGTATAGATACCATTGTATTATTAGAAAAATAAGTAGTTCAATTCCTAAAACGTGTCCCAATTGAACAAAAACAATTTGAACAAAAAGCACTATTAAAGGTGCAAAAATTCGAGTTATGATGTTTTTCTTATCATCTTAAGATAAAATGCCTGGTAAAAATTTATCACTTGTCTTCTTCTTAAAATTGTTATCTCCAAATTTTTAACCATCAAATTCTCAAAATAATAATTTTAGTCCTATTTTATATTAAAAAATGTTATCAGTTAAAGAAAAAAGAGATAATTTAAAGTAAGTACAATGTAAGTACATTTTTTATGTTATGTCATAATAAATATTCTATAATCAAACCAAACGTAGTGTACCCGCATATTAGGTTGACTACTAAATCAGAAGTATGTCTTTTTTAAACTAATACTACAATTATTTCATACAGTAAAAAATAAAAGTATATATAAAATGAAATTATTTAAAGAATCACACAAGTTTTTGAAATCTAAAATTAATACCTTACGTACATTTATAATGTACTTACTAAGGTACGAAAATAATATAGTTCCTACCGAGTGTCCCATGAACACACGGTTCCTTCCGAGTGTTAAAATTGCAATTTTTAATTACTACTAACATGAAAGCTTTTCATTAGAAATTTTCAACAAATTATTTTATACGTATGAGTAAGTTAATATCGTATCAAAAATTTGAATTTTTGTCTATACATTGCTTTAATGTACGATCAGTCGTAATTTCAGTGATAAAGTTAGTGGTTGCTTTTATCATCAGGTTCTTATTAAAAGTCACGCCTACACCGAATTACACGTCAAACTTACTTCTTGAAATTTAAATATGGCATCGCGTAGTCTAAATTAAATATAAGTCGATCACAACACATTTACATCATTCAAATTAGTAAAAAATTTATTAAATTTTCCTGTCAGTTCAGTCGCCGTGTGTCAAATATGTTTTTGTATTTTTTATAATTCAAATAATACAAGTTTAATTTTCATTATTTGATAGACACTTTATTTAAATAAAAGTTGACTCTAGTTTTTCGTGTAAATACAAATTTTCTACTTTCAATTTAAAAAGACATTGGTGTTTATTTTTTATATTTTTTATTCAAATAAAATTTGAATATGTCTGTATAAAGTTATCACTAATTTTTCAATGGAAAATTCACATCGTGTTAAAATCTTCATTTTTTATTTTCCTTAATAAATTGACTTTGTTCTCTCTAAGGATACATATATTTTCGTTAAAATGAAAATCTAGGTTACAAGTCCCAAAAAAAAAACCACTTATACAAACCTTTTTGAATGGGAAAACAAGTTTCTTCCAAAAAATATACATAAAAATTTTGCTGTAGAGAGCTGATGTTAACTTTACAACGGTTGTGTGTTCAGTTTGAATGTAATTGAAAACGATTAGAATTTTTCTAGTGACATATGGGTGACATTACATATAGACAGATGTCTTAACATCGAATTTTATGCCAATATAAAATCAGTCTTCGTTACTTTATCAAAACGAGAAAAAACATAGAGGAAAAACAACATGATTCTGAACATCGAGCAAGTAGTAGAATATTATTATAGCCGAAGTAAGCATTTATTATTTTATATGTTATACCATTGAATTTGAGATAACGTTTTTTAATATACCGGGTGATTTAAAAAGTACGTTTTCTCCAGTATTTTCTTTGTATATCTTGAAGTTAAATTTGTCCCATCCGCAATATGCAATTATTGTGCATTAACTGAAGTATTAAAATTTTTTACAATTGTTCGATTGAATCTTAGAAATATTTTACTCTAAGAGTTTTTCCAGTGATCTCATGTTCAATGAACAATTTGTAACATTAATAAATTACAAAAAAATCACATGTCTTCAGTATTGATTAACAACCAGAAAGCTCTTACCTATGTTAAAAATACCTATTTTTCAATACCTACAATACCTAGAATTTCTCAATTTTAATATATTGCCATGACCATAAGCTTGTATGGTTGAACCTTTGAAACTGAAAATGAATTTGATGGATTGAAGCCCCTATCATTCCCTTTGACGTTATATAGATTATGTATCGGCAATTTGTATAACGCCCATATATACTTTGTATACGGGCTATTTACCTATTACTCGATCTTATTTCTTCTGAAGTTCATGTCAAAAATAAATAAAAATACAACTTTTGTATTTTTCTCTTCTTCTAATACGAACAAAGTTCGAATTAATAAATTTTAGAATAAGTAAATATCACTTCTGTAAATACAATATTGTGTAATCAAGTAAAAATTCAACGAACTGATATTAGACGCGAATATATTACCACTCTTATCGGTACCACGAGATCTATCCGGTCTATATTACAGGAACATACAAAAGTTCCAAATTTTACAAGAAATTAAATACCTACATGGGATAGTTGTCATTGTTCAACCGCAGGCTTCACTTTATTGTAAACATTCAAATTTCTTTATAAAATATAAAACTTTAATGTATCAAACTTCTGCATGTTTATCTACTGATTTTAAAAAATTTATATGTTCTAGTAAGAAATATAAAATTAACAGACTAGAAAAAGCATAACGTTAATAGACAAAACTCATTAAAATCGCATCCGCGCGTTGTTTTAAAATCTGCAATATAATATATTAATTTAATGTTATCTATATCAAACAAATTGGTCCCCTACCAGACATTGAATCTTTTGTTTTACCGTTGATAATGTTAAATACATAGTAATTAAATATCAAACCGTGCTCATCAGGCTGGATTTTTATTAGAAACAGAACTTTAATTTTATATTGATCATATAATCTGCCTTTGAAAATTCTCCAAAAACTGTTGCTCAAAGTCCACGAATTAGTTTATTGAACCTAGTATAGGGTGGGCTATCTGTTAGTTTTTTTTTTAGGGGAAATAAAACACATTTCATATGAATAAAATTCGTAGATCTTTATTGAAAATCAAAGTCGTGTCTATGGCAATTAAGTATGAAAAACAATATCGTCCAAGTGACCACCACGACTCCTTTTACAAGTCTTATTACGAAAAAGGCCGGTCTATAAAAGTTACATTTAAAAATTAAAAAGTTACATTATATGGCAACAATTGGCCGGCAAGATCATGTGATTTGACACCGCTTGATTATTTTCTTTAGGGTTATTTGAAAGGAAAAGTGTATGCCAATATCCCACGGACGATTCAAGACCTCAAACGCAACATTCGACATGAAGTTCAAGTTATTGATCCACTTTTATTGCAAAAAGTCATTGAAAATTTTGATGTGCGGATACAGACCTGTAAAAGGAGTCGTGGTGGTCACTTGGACGATATTGTTTTTCATACTTAATTGCCATAGACACGACTTTGATTTTCAATAAAGATCTACGAATTTTATTCATATGAAATGTGTTTTATTTCCCCTAAAAAAAAAACTAACAGATGGCCCACCCCATATATTCATTATATTTGGCAATGGGTTAATGCAGAAGTGTGGTACTTTGTACGTATACACATGCTTTAATCACTCATAAAATTGATATTTTCGGCGATACAGAAAAAAAGCATGAAAACAAACTACCTCTAAAATTATTTTGTTATCAATGTTATTAAAAAAAATATAAAAAACCATTTGAGAAGCACCTAATATACATTAACATACAATAGAACACTCGAGATAGTGCTGTCGCTAGAATTGCTGGAAGAAAGAATTAAAAAGGATAAAGACAGCAAAATGCTTACGAGATTGTAGTCCGATAAACCAAATTAAATTAAATGTAAAACTATGTCTATTCATTTTGGTAGCAAAAAAAAAACTCCTAGAAAATCACGTTTTTTTTAGAACCATCTTTAAATCGTGTATATATGCATTCTCATTGGTGCCCTTTATGAGCAGACAAATTTTTTTCCCCTTATGGTGCAAAATTTATAGATTTGAGCTGTTAATATGAAAATCCTATAGTGAAGTGTTTTTAAAGATATGCTTTGTTATGTATTTTTTAAAGATTTATTTAGAAAACTAATATTCATTATTTAAAAGCATTTCATATAAACAAAATTATAACTTGCGGCACTCGTTTTTCCATAAAATACATTTTAAGTGATGGAATAATGGTATTTGTGTCTTATTTCTTCTATAAGTGATTTTCTCTAAATCTTTTGGCATCTATATTTCAAAATATATGGTATAAATCGAAAAATTTTACGCAGTTACAGACGGAGACTGTGAACTTCGTTTTCTCATAAGTATTTATCTCATAAGAGGTACAAAATTTTTAAAATCTCTCTGAGTATATTTCAGCATATTTAATATTTAAACATACAAAAGATTTCGACAGGCATGTTACTTATTGTTCAGTTAAACCACTACATCATCTATTAAAGGAAATATAACCTTTTATTAATCATTTACGAATAAAAGATGGGGGGACGTATCCTTAAAAAAAAGCTTAAAATTGTTTGTTTTAAAACAGGTGTTGAATTTTTTAGGTCAGATTATGCAAATAAGAATAAGAATGCGATTTTCAAAATTAGATATTACACTAGACGAGAAGAAATTTACCGAAATTTATCTATTTTTTACAAAATAATAACATTTTTCCTCCAAACCAATCATTGCGAGATTAACTCACTGAGTGATGATAAAGAAAACGTAAGCATCTCGTCTTGCGGCAACACTAACTAGAAACTTATACCAGAGAATACTTGGTGTGTACTTCTGATAATAACATGGTTGTTTTCAAAAAAAGAGAACGAACATAATAAAATCAATAGAATTTTATTATAATAATATTATTTTATTCTTATTTTCTCAAAAGCATTTAAACATATCTTATTTACATATAGATCTCATTTAATTTTGTGTCGTTTAACTTTTAAACAGTGCAGTTGTACGAGTAGTTTGGAATACTTCACTCTAAATATTATTTATACAGAGAACTTGTGAAATATGGAAGAAGAAATGAATTCCTTAAAGCAAGGTAAACGTAAAAATTGATCTTTGAAATAAATTTTGTACAAATATTGTACACGGTACATATTTTGACAAAATCCACTGTACTCAATTTTTCTTCCAGAGACACCTTCCAGAATTATTCAAAAGAGACTTGTTTTCAGGTTAAATTGGTTAAAACTTTGTAAAAAGTTTTCAGTATGTTAAGAAAGTAGTATTATTACTTCGGAAAATATAGTAATTGAAGTATTATTCTGAGAGAGAAGAAATATAATGGCATAGAAATAATTTAATACAGAATGGGGAATATTATTGATTTTTGTTCGCATTTCTAAACAAAATATGAACTAATCATAAAAATGATGGCAAAAAGTATAATTTAAACTAAAATCGGTCAAAAAATACGGATGATATAAGCATTTTCAACTGCTAATTAGACAGATATAAGACATACAGATCGGACATAGTATTTGACGTCATATACTAAGTTTGCCGTAAGAACTCCATGCCAAGTTCTGTTTTGATGGAAAGAGAAAGAAAATTGATGGCTTTTATCTTGGTTGTTTTTATAGTTACTCGAAAAATCGTTTTTCTCTGTTGTTTATTATATAAATTAGCTTTCATTAAAATAAAACATCGATATTTCTTATTATTTAAGTAGTTTTATTTTAGTAGGAAAATTGTGTTGTCTTTAACGCAATTTCTTTCTAATTTGTCTGCTTTATTTCTATGAATGTGGTCAAATAATAAATATAGTAAAGTAATAAAATTTCTTTTTAGATCACTCTTTTAAATTGCCTCTTGTATTTGTAACGAGCTGGTGATTCTTAGTTCTTTTTGATCGTATGCAAGATCAATGAGATCCATGGTTTCCATCTCGTCCATATTACTTTGGTTACACAAACAACCAATTGCCTTCAGAAAGTGGATTTAAAGATGTCAATTAATCGTCGTCATTTCTTCTCCATATTTCAGCACCAAAATGGATGAACAACCTCTTACATATTCTTCAATACTTAAACAGCTCCCTGTATTTGGAAACACAATTTCTAACACATATGGATATGCATGGTATGTAATGTTTCCACTGATAATTGTTTTTGTAAATATAGGATACAATTTGTATACAAAGTATAATAAGTAAAGTAGTTTGATACACAATTATTGTGGACATTTTCATTTTATAAATGATATGTGTTTGGATACGTTATTTAGTTTTAGTATATAGTCTGATAATAACCTATATAATACTGAAGAAGAGGTTTCTGAACTGTTTACTAGTCTGTATTTTAATAAAGAAAAGTATCTATATACAATTAATACGATGTTATATAGAGTTTAATGAATTGTGAACAATTGATGAGGTCAACCACATAGTTTTAAATTGTATGAAAATCCGTAATTCTAGGTATCCAAACACGTAAATGTCCAATAAAATTCATTAAACAGTTCATCTTAAAATAACAATGCGGCAAAAATATCAAAATTTATATCCGCTTTAAAATAGAGTATTGGGTTACCAACAAGTTTTTAAAGAGGAGTTGATTTTGAAGTAACCCGACTTATTTACTTTTTAACCCCCGAACAATAAAAAGGGGTGTTATAAGTTTGACCGCTGTGTGTGTGTGTCTGTATGTTTGCCTGTCTGTGGCATTGTAGCGCCTAAACGGATGATTCAATTTTAATTTTTTTGGTATCATTTGAAAGGTAATTTAACGGAGAGTGTTCTTAGCTATGTTTCGAGCTTAGAGTTCCGCCCCCCACAAAAACTAAAATTTGGCGATGATCTTCAAAATCGATTCAGTTTGGAAAAGGCATGACATATAATTTTAACATATAAATAATACTATGGAAATGGATGGTCAAATAAATCTGGCTCTGTTCAGTTCAAAAAGTAAAATGATAAAATAATTAGGTAATCCAAAACAATAATTCAAAAAACAAAGTCAAATCAAATATTTCAATTTCAATTAAAATATTTCCAAAAATTTGTCCCAAAAAATGATACCACCCTAAGTATCCTTTTCATTTCATCTACTGTCCTTGATCACCACTTTGATGTTGATCTAAGAAGTGTTATAAGTTTAAAGTGTTTATCTGAGCGTCTGTGTGTTTCTTAGTGGCATCGTAGCCCCTAAACAGTCGAACCGACTTGATTGAGAACGTTTTATAGCTAAGTTTCCAAAAATCGGTTAACAAGGAATAAAACGCATTTGTCGGGGTTTTTTTAAATTTTGTAAATTTCACTTGTTAATTTCCAGGTTGATCCCATTATTCATACAATGGTCAGACTAGATGAAAAATTTAATATATGAACAAAAATAATTAATTCATCACGATATTCTATCAAAATCATCGACAGTTTATTTATTTTTTCACCGACATAAATATTTAAAACATAATTGTATTTTTTTTTATATATACAATTGATTAATTCATTTAATTAAATTTTTTTAATGAAAATAAATATACAGAGAGCTTCAAAATATAGTGTATTACGTAATGCCTTAAACTTGACAAAATTTTTGAGCGCCATTTTTTTTAAAAAAAGGTATCTAATTCGAGCAGTACGATTAATACGAATCTGTTCTCGAATAGTTAGAAGTTTAAGTAATTATACCTTCTTATCTGTATGCAAAAATATACCATAGTTGTTTTACGTGATCATATATGTTTTCTCATCCTGTTGCCAGATTCCTTGCCTAAAAATTACTTACACAAATATAAATCCTGCATTACCATAATATATGGGACAAGAAATCTGACAACAGACAAAAACGACATACATGCTGACAAAGGAACTCTCCTATTTGATTCTCGAAAAATATTTCGAACTTGTGTTAATTTAAAAAAACATAGCCGAATGATAAAATTGCACGTACATCTTTCTTTTGGATACAAAATTTGATATTTTTTTTATAATAATCACTGATAAATAGCTGCTTCCAAAATGTGCACCAGAGATCCTTCATGAGTTAAAATTCTTGACGTCGTTGATGTTATGTCGGTAGGGCTTGGACGTTTATTTTGAAAACTGTAATAGCTCTCATTACAATGCTATATCAATTAGTAGTATGGTCATAATAGTTATACAACACTTTTCATAAATTGAATACCTTATACTAAAAACGGTTATTTAAAAAAAATAAAAAATACAATTATTTATATACGTTTTAATTTTATTCACCACTTCTCTCACATTTCTATTGCTATAAAATAAACATTCAATTACGTTAAAACTTATTTAAATGTATTTTCACCCCGTTTTACGACTAGAACGTCCTACGTAGGTAGGTACTCCACAAGTTTATGTAAGTGTTGTAGCTATTCCAATAGCTGGCTGATGTAGTCGAGTAATAATAAGTGAAACGCAACGTAACGCAGACAGTTAGTTATTTAATTCATTGAAAAGTGTATATATATAAGTATAGAACAAGAAACACTTACTTGTGTATATAAATAATTGATTAAATTAATTGACTCCGAAGACATAGAATTATTAGCTAATAGAATAGGTAGAGATTTGTACAAAATTTTACCAGAGCTGCTAATGTTTTCCAGAGTTTAGTTTAGGTCAGTTAACTTGGCACATTTCTTTCCTTTGTGAACTAATAGAACTTTGGATGAAGTACATCTCACACGTAGAAGTACTTGCGTTACTAACGCTGAAGCCATACTAAAATGGTTTCCTAATAGCGGTAAAAACTCTAATTTGGTGGTCCCTATGGTTTAGATCGTTACCTTAGATACGGTATGCATACCACCTGACATATATATACCACGTTGAAAACATCGGTATTGTGTGCTGTTGTCTTATGAATATTTAAAAATAACTGTAAAAAGTGAAAACAAACAATTGACTGAGTTAATTGTTGAAATACCACATATAGACAAAGTTGATTACTCTGTCACATTACACATACATGCATGTCACACATATATAACTGATATTCTCATATAATACATACTATACAATTTGTGCATATTATGCGCTCTCACGGGTAAACAGTGATGTTGACGAAAAAATGTTTCAAACAAAAATTTTTTTAATAGAAACATTTTTTACATTTAAACTTTTGTTCTATCTCTAACGGTTTACAAATTGGTTCTACGGACCCGGGACCCAATGGACCAATGTTGCTCATTTACGAACTGGACCTCACTTTTTACGTCCTAACCTTAGCTTTCCTTACTTTTACGCTTTAAAAATTTCAGCTTGATATCTCTTTTAGACGACAGACAGACAGACAACCGGAAATGGACTAATTAGGTGATTTTATGAATACCTATACCAAAATTTTGTAACTAGTATCAATATTTTTAAGCGTTACAAACTTAGGACTGAACTTAGTATACCTTGGTATATTTCATATACATCGTATAAAAAGAATGAAAGTCATATAAATATCAATTGTGCTTCTAGACTATTTTATTTACTCCCTTGATAAATAATATCAGACAAAGACACATCGAAACGTAACCGGATATAGCTTTTATGTTAATAATCAATTATCAGATTATGCAATTTTAATTTTTAATACTATAATGAATTTAAAAATAACAATTATTCCAAAGTTTTCACTTCTGTTGGTTAATTAATTATTCGCAGAAAATCTGGCTACGGCAAAACTGTTTGGCCAATTATAATTTATAATTTTGCTAAAATTATAGGAAAAAAATTTGATGCAATATTACTGTCATATTTTGGATTATATAAAAATCTTACTCCTTCAACTCAAAACGATGAATCATCAACAAGGCCAATTCTGCAATATCTGCGAGAAAAATTTGAATTACTCATTTTTGCAATATGACTATCATATTTTGGATAATGTAGAAATTTGACTCCTGTAACTCAAAACGATGAATCGAAAAATCGATTTTTATTTCTCATCAGATATTATTTTGTCCGTTTCAAATGATTTTGATAATGGAAAAAACTATATCTTTAATACTTTATATCTTCTCTTCTCTTTTATTATACCATGCATATGAAATATATAACAAGGTATACTAAGTTTAGTCCAAAGTTTGTAACGCTTAAAAATATTGATGTTATGCACAAAATTTTGGTATAGGTGTTCAAAAAATCTCCTAATTAGTCCATTTCCGGTTGTCTATCTGTCGTCTGTCCGTCTGTCATCACGATAACTCGAAAACAGAAAGAGATATCAAGCTGAAATTTATTAATTTATAGCATGCTGAGGACATAAAAAATGAGGTCGAGTTCGTAAATGAGCAACATAGGTCAATTAGGTCTTCGGTTCGTAGGACCCATCTTGTAAACCGTTAGAGATAGAACAAAAGTTTAAATGTAAAAAATGTTTCTAATAAAAAAATAAAAACTTTTGTTTGAAACATTTTTTCTTAAACATCACTGTTTACCCGTGAGAGCGCAAATTATGCGCAAATTGTATAGTATGTATTATATGGGAAAATCAATTATTTATGTGTGCCATGCATGTTTGTGTAATGTGACAGAGCATTCAACATTTTCTATACATGGTATTTCAACAATCAACTCAGTCATTTGTTTGCTTTCACTTGTTACTTCATATTAATTTCTAAATATCTCTATGAGCTAAAATCGTCGTGTGCTCTTCTTTTAATTGAATTATTTTATCAACCCCTATATTTTATTTTAATTCGTATTCAAACATGTCTTCTTACACAATATTTAAATGAATATATATTATGTACACATAATACATACGGAATGAACAAATCATGCTTTTTGTTCATATAAAAATTGTTTTCTTTTTGTAAAAATAAATATAAATAGTGAAACATAAATATGTATTATTTTAATAATAATTTATAATAATCCGTTTTATTTATAACTAGCTTTTATACATATGCAGCGATAGAAAGTTCTAACTTCAAAAATTATTAAATTATTTCCAAAATGAATGTTAATGAACGAATAATTGGTAAGATAAAACTTTAAATACAATAAACAACATTGTAACCTTCTTCGCGTAGAATATGCCCAGTTATATCTCTGAATCCACTTCTTTGATTTCATTACTATCTTTTCATCCTTATGAAGGCTTGTGTTTCCAGAGCTCGTTTTGCTTGTTATGCAATATTACATATGTAATACAAATCACATAATCGGACCCCGCACATGTTTTACTGATTCTCGAAAAAAGTCTTTTAAATGTGATGTCTGTGTGTGTGTGTGTGTGTGTGTGTGTGTGTGTGTGTGTGTGTGTGTGTGTGTGTGCGTAATCGCGTATTTAAGAACTGAAATTGATCGAAAAATTGACCGTTCCAGCATAAGCTACAGTACATGTGTGAAGAATAATCTATGAAGGCTAACAAGACCTTTTTTTTAATGTTTTTTCCCCTTTGGGAAGTTGGTCGTGTGGACTACAGAGGTCGCACTCACACGACTTCAGTACCAAACCGACTATGTACTGCTAATTTATTTTTATTTTTTATTCGATGATAAAAAATTTTCAGGAACCATGAAACAAGATATCCTTGTGAGCATTTTTTTTTCTGCATGTAAGTTTTTTAGGCTTGGGCTTTCAGACAATACGTGTTCCAATTATTCCGTGCAGAAAACGTAAGCTTACCTGAATTATTAATGATATTAAGTATTCTCATTATACTTTCGTTGCAATTATAGAAGAACAAACATATTGTTTTTTGTAATTATTGTTTTAAGAAAAGTCATAATATTTTTTTGTTTATACTTTAATGAGTTTATTTTTTCATTATATAATCAAAGTAAAAACGGAGTGGTGGACAAAACTGTTAAATCTTCAACCAAGCACTTTATATATTATTGTAAAATTTATTTTGTTCATGTGATAAATTTATTTCGGAAACTCACATTAATTAAATATATTTGATTTTGTGCATCAAAAAATTACTAAGCAATTCAAAATTTTCGCAGTTTCTAAATTTGGATTATCGAGAAATAGGAATATGCTGATTAGTAGTTTTTGAGATACACCCAACATACAATTTCGAGCAATATATATTTTTAAATTTTATGATTATCTATAAATCCTTCATGCCTTCATTTTTGACTCAAAAAATAACCAAATCGATATCACTAACTGACTGGATGCATTGTTTCAAATATAAATATCGTCCAAAATCCTTATGAAAAGTAATTTCGTCGACCGATCTCACGTCTTATCATTAAATTTCTGTAAATTGTTTGGCTTAAATGGAATTTTTTGGTCTTTAACTATGTTCTGATTTGATTCAAAGTCAAATCGAAATGTCAATCTATTGCGCTGCGAAAAATTGTTAAAAAGGCAGAATTTTTGTGGTTTTTTAAATATAATTTTCTAGGTTAATGAATTGACTTTCTTCCAGAAAATAAAAAATATGTTTCGTTCTTTAGGTTCAAAGTTTAAATATTAAAATTATGCAAATTAATGAATATACAAGGCATATTTTTTCATAATTAAAAAGATTCTCTTTTTCTTTGTCTATGAAAAAACATGACTTTTAATTATAAAAATTATTAGGATTATTGCTACTAAATTCCTTATAATTCTTGAATACAAATAACATAATCTCTTAGATAACATTAATGTAATGTAACACAACACGTTCAAATATTATTTGTAGTTAACTTTTTGATTTTTTTATTATCATATTTAATTCTTTTTAAATCAAAACAAGCCTTGGCTAGAACGATTCTATTTTTGGGCATAGAACATTAAAGTCATTAATTTTTTTGTGAGTAAAACATTAATAATATAATTAGCACTTTTGCTGTGATGGTTTCCTCTTAAATCAAATAGTTTCCTCTTAAATCAAATCAATAGTGGTTCAAAAAGTCATGCTTTAAATTTTGGCAAAATTAATTTCCACATTCAATTTTACTAAACTTTATGAATAAAAAAAATAAAATTCAAATTTTGGATCTCCTCTATTTATTTATATTCTTGTGCGTGCCCTAGTTTGAAATCTAACAACATTTACAACTTGTTAATCGCTCTTTTGTCAAAATTTGAAATTGATGGCATAGTTCTTATAAATATGTTTGTGAACAATCACTAGCTGCGCTAAACAGTCTGAGTTCTAGTTGCTTAAAATTGGTTTATTATTTTTTTAAAGTTTTTGGATGTATAACAATATTCGTTCAGCGTACATTTTTGAACGTAAGTTTTTAACAAGAATTTTTAATTTTATATTTGCATATTTACTTTTTCTTTTAGTTATTATTCTAAATGTTTATGACATTATTGAAAAATTAACTTATGTGAATAAAAAGAAAGCATTCACTGAATTTTTGTTGTTGTTGTAGGTACAAGATATATTGGCACAGCCGATATGAAACTTTTTCATAGTCAATTAATTATTTGTTTCTCCTACAGATCTTATCCAAGTAAAATATGTGAAAGAGAACTGTTTGAAAAGAATGCAATGCAGGTATTAAGCTTGCGTACATTTCTTAGACCCATTGGCTACATGTCGAAAATTTATGAGGGCAAGATAAATGCGCTTTCTGGGCTGTATTTCACTGCCCCAGCTGCATTATATTGCTGCATACTTTTGCTCAACAACCAACAAAGTTTCGAACGCTTTGTGTTGTTGCTTATTATATAGAAGTTGACAGTTACTGTCAGTTATAAAAATAGAGATATTCAATGGGCTATTGAATTGATTACTTCTAAATGACTACGTCCTCACTAAATGTTGAATAGTTACAAATGAGCCTTAAACCTAGAGGGAAGACTACTAGGGGGAATAAAATTTATCCATTTACCCTATGGATTTACTATCGATGAATATAGTTTAAAATGAGCAAATCATGAAATTGTTACAGAAAAATTAAATTTAGTGTAATAAAAATGCTCAGATAAATTTATACTTTTTCGCTCTTTTATATTAAAAAGAGTTCGTATTAAGAAAAGCCATTTTCATATATGTATAGGATATCGAACGAAAACGAAAATTTTTCTTTGAAAATTTCCATGGTCATTGCGGCTAAATGTCACAACTATTTTAATAGGCAGGTAAAAAGATATAACATAACAATTCTTCGTTTTGTGATATAGCTGCGATATAATAGAATTACGAATATTACAATAATATAGATTACATTTACCTGCTTTTAGTTGTCTAGAATTCTAGATCATAGCAAACAAACTTTTTTTGTTCGATTGGGATAAAATGTAATTTTTTTAAATATATGTATAGTCAATATATTCATTTACACTTCCATATGATCTGTTTCCTAATAATAAAATATTATCCTCCATTTTATTAGCAATTTTGCCGGAAAAATTAAATAAGATGAAATAAGAGCAAACTTAATATGTCTGGACATGAAATAAAATGAAACGAGACAAAATTTTAATTAACTAAAACCGGCGTGTTTTATTGCCAATAGTAACTGCGACCGTTATCATGCCATGAAAACGAATTATTTGTTTCCTGAAATTGAAGCCCTTCATTTCAGAAAATTTTGTATCAACAATATGGCTTTACTTGCCACACAGCACGTGAAACTATGGTTTTATTGTGAGAATTTCGTGAACAGTTAATTCCGTGCTTTGAGCCGGTGAGTTTTTCGCCACGATCTTTTGACAACAATCTTCTAGACTTTTTCCTTTTCTAGCTATATATCTGAAAGCCAGTATTGCTCTCAAAAAAAATAAATGTCAAGAATGTAATTATTCTTTTATTTAGTTTTGAAAAAAGTACCTCCCATTGAATCACTCATTTCTTTAAATCGTGTGACGTTTGAATATGGAAAAGTATATTAAGATGAAAGTAATGTGAGGTTTTCGATTAGTTCTTATAGAAAGATATGTTGCACACGGCTCAATTTATTAGTGGGCGGACAGAACTTACCAACGATAAAGTAGATACCTACTGAAGTTGACAATATTGTAAATATATATTCTAGAAGGCCATTAGATAGGTAATTTCAATACGGAAGTTTTCTGTATGAAAAGGTTACATGTTCTTTACTATAAAAACATTAAAAAAAATTTTTAATGAAAGATAATGTAAATGAGGTAACGAACGTATAAATAAAAGAAATAACTGTAAAACTTTTTAATTTTTAAAATATTCCCCCCATACACAGGGTAGATGATCATTTTAATATGTTATGTCTAATAGCTTTTTGTGTAGTTAACCAATCAAAAAACTATAAACAAAGGTTGGAAGGCTTGATGGAGCACCTCCTGTTCTGGCATATTATTGGACCTACTTCTCCGGGTTAAAAGTCAATTGCCTTAAAAGTCAATTTTGATTCGAAAAGGCAAGAATGATTGAAAAACACTTAACTAGAAAGTTGATCCTCATAAATAACTTTTTATTTTAATATTTTTTCGAAAACCACTATCAATCGAATGAAAACACGCTGACTAAAAACGCGTTAACTAAAAGTTGTCAAGGACAATAGAGGGCATTCACCTGTGTCAATAACTTTCACCTATCGATAAACTTATACGCGTTTTCTTTCTATTAAAGACAATATTGGCATAATTTTAGATCGAATTTCCTCCAAGTGCTAAGGATTTTCGAAAATGTATTTTTAATTAAAAAGTTTAATTATTTAATGAGGATTTTCTTTCTAATTTTAAGTGTTATTCTATCTCTCACCTTCTAAAGATCTAAATTGACTATTAAAGCAACAAAAAGATATAATCTATAATCTGATATCAGAACAGCTGTTAGAGACTCGCTTATAGTTCAAGAATGCTATAAAATACGTGATATAGTTTTGGAGAAATTCATTTCCCGACGGCTTCACATTCGTGCTAAAGATATAACGGTGCAATCAGAGTACCAAAGTCTTGTTGTTTTTAGTTCTCGGAGTGCATATATGCGTACTTTTACAAAGACTGTTTGCAAAGAAATTGTGTTGACTTTTATAACAACCTGTTTTTTAATTGATATTACTAATTTACTTGTTCTCAGTATTAAGAATACTTTAGATACCTAAAATAAAATATAATAAAAATATTTATTATTATTATTATTATTAAAGTGCAAATTTATTAAAGGGTTTACAGTTTTCCACAAAAAATGATATATTTTATAATGAGTTTTTTTCTAAACAATTTATGTCAAACGCTATTATAAAGTGCCTGTCCTGACTAAAAAAACGTAGATCCGGTGCTGTATCTAAATACAAAAGGGTTGGTTAATTTGATAAATTTCTGAGATTCTAAAAGCTAACAATAAAATTAATTTTAATAACTACTAAATTTCTATTAAATTTCTTCTTCATTATTTTTCAAACAAATTAAACAAAGAGCTTAAGCTCCTTATAAATAATGATTTTTACTTTAAAACAAACACATTGGAAAATTCTACGAAGTGAAATAATTTAACTGTGAGGGAATTTACCTAGAAAAACAATGAAGTTATTATTTTTTTTATACTAAAAATAAAAAAGATAAATACAAATATAATTTAATGAATCGTATTACAATCAATTGACCGGAACGAAGTAAAAAGAATACAAAAATAAATATCATAAAATTTTTCCAACTCATTTGTTGTAAATTAATTTTAAATAACAATTGTTTTTCGTTATCAAGTTAATCAAAAATATAAAAACGAAAATAAAATGGTTAGTTAGTTTTTCTCAACCTTACATCGGCATCTTTACCTATTGATATATACCTATACAAAAATAAAACCAATATGCTAGCACGGTGGTTTTACAGATAGAAAAGAAAAGCATATTGTTATTTTGTATGTTTGAGCTGTGTATATATACAACAATACAAGAAGCTTACTACAATCATGTAAGAAAATCATAGTCAATTTAACCACAAATACAGTAAAACATGTCTAAATTTATTTGAAACATTATCATTCAACTAAACGGAATTGATAAGTGAAATTTAAAAAAATTTAAAAACCCCCGACAAATGCGTTTTATTCCTTGTAAACCGATTTTTGGAAACTTAGCTATAAAATGTTCTCAATCGAGTCGGTTTGACTGTTTAGGGACCACGATGCCACTGAGAAACACACAGACACATACATTAACACTTTAAACTTATAACACTCTTTCTGAAATCAATATCAAAGTGATGGTCAAGGACATTACCTTTCAAATGAAACCAAAATAATTAAAATCGATTCATCCGTTTAGGCGCTACGATGACACAGACAGACAAACACACAGACACAAACACACATAGCGGCCAAACACCCCTTTTTTTAGTTCGGGGGTTAATAAAAATAAACTCTAACATAATAATTTATATACAAAATTTAGTAAACAATCATGAATAATAAATCATAACTTTTGCTCGAAGTTTTAGGTCATGAAATAGTAGATAGTGACGAAATAATAACAATTTCTCATGACAATTATAGCCGGGAAAGCATCCTTTCCTAGACACAGTATGAAAATTTTAGAAAAAGAGGATATTAATTTTAATATTGCCAAATCGCATGATTAAAAAAATTTAAAATTGGGAAAACAATGCCCGTTTTTTTAAAAAAAGGATGATGGCACACCCGCATATCTCTTCTGTTAATATTCGTAATTTATCACCATTGACCTTACATAATATAGGATCTTTATTTTTAAATGGACGATATTCTAGGTTGGTAATCATTTCGTTTTGATCAACCTAAACTTTTATTTTTCATTACTTTAATCTGAGAGCTTTTTTAGAAGAAATAGCCCATCAACATTTTTTTTTACTGTGCTATATTGATCAGAATTTGATTAAAACATAAAACTCGATCACCCGGATAACAAGAACAGTTTAAAGAGTTCCGGTGATGTTAAATTCGAAGCGTTAGGTTACACATTTCTAGTTTGTGAAATTTTCTCTATGTGGAAGTTTTTCTTGTTATAACTTTAGTATGCATCTGAGGTGACTTGGACTCATTAGATTTACCTCAAGAGTGATAAAAGAACACTAAGATAACAAAATCATGCTCAAAATAATTTTTGTTGAGATAAACAACTCGTTCAAGAGTTTGAAATAAAAATAAAAAAATAAAAGTTCGAAATAGAAATAATAATAAATTTAAAAAAATAATGACATTTCTATCGAGTTACTCCGCTAAAACTATTAAAACATGTAAGCTTTTGACTCCACCTTATGATTTAAGAGCATTCGAAGTATAGAGGTCTAGTTCATATTTAATGCAATCGAGTTTTTCGACTTTTCATTTTTTCAGCATGACTTATTATTTAAGAATAAAAATTGACTGTCATAATGTCATTATTAACTAAAATACATAGATTGTTTTATTTTATTGGATAAAACAAATCAAAGTCGATGGTCAAATAAAAAATCGATATCAAATTGTACATAAGCCTGGAGTTTCGTAGATAATTCTTTATTCCAGCTACATAAACAGCTTTTACTGTATTTACATAGGTATATTATTGCGCTCACAAAACATGTTTCTTATACAAATAAAATGTGTACATTTGTCGAATAACAAATAATTCTAATTACAATTTCCGTTTAAATTTTCGTTTTATTTGTGAAAATAAACGCAACAGTGCAAGAAGAAATCAGTAGAAAAATAGATATGTCAACAAAAATACTACAAATATTGTTGTATGTTAATATAATTTAGTATTTGTACTTAGTGTTCCCAAATTGGGTCATTTTGCAAGTAGTGCAGCATCCATTGAAAAACCAAAGCCATATAGTATTTATTGGTTCTGTAAGAATAAATATTTGTTTTAACTCAATTGAATTGTAAGTTGTTCAAGAAAATCATGAGGAGAATAATTTATAGTAATTGGTTCAGATTTTAGGTCGTTTTATTTTCAAAATACGTTTCGCTACAGTTTCATATACTAAGCGCTTTCCCTCGTAAGAATAATAAAAATTAAATTAACGGTAATTATAAATAAAAAAACATGAGTATTTTGTTTTTACAGATCTTTGAAAAAAACCAGTGAAAACAAACAATTGACGGTGTACATTGTTGAAATACAATGTACAGACAGTGATGATGATGCAATCGTTTGTTTTTGACGTCATGTAAGTAAAGAAAGATATCCACTCTTAGATACCCACAAATTCATTACTGTTATTCCTATATAATACTATAAAATTTGCAACTAATATGCATGCTCATGGGTAAACAGTAATGCTAACAAAAAATTGTTTTAACAAAAGTTGTTTATTTATTTATCGGTCACGGAACCCTAAACACGTAAAAACCTTCTCGATCAAATTATCTTTAAAAAAAAATAGGAATCGGTTCATCTATTTTTTAGGAGCTATGATGTCATAGACAGACGCACAGGTACATGGACAATTAAAATTATAAAGTTCTTTTAGTCGGAGGTTGAAAAGAAATAATTCGTTTATATCGGCACTAAAAAAGGTAGGCATATCAAAAAAATTTTTATTTAACTAAGTTTGTGAACTTTTTTGTTTATTTTAAAAATGAAAATGTTTTTCTTTTCACCACGATACAAAACAATAGTTTTTAACATGAAAATAATGCTTTGTAAATAAAAAGATTATTAAGGATAATTTCTTACTAAACGTTTTCAATTATATAAAAAACATTTAAGAAAGAGATATAATATAAATTTAAAAACGAATGTATAAAACTATACATAGCTAAATTCCAAAAGTTCGACTAAAAGACTTGAAGAAACTTTTACTACATCGATTAACATTGAAATATTTCGTGTAATAATAATAGTGCCTAATTGTTGACATAAATATTGCATATAACCCGAATCGAACTTGTTTGGTAATTTCTAGATAGAACACAATTAGATTAAAATCTATTCTATATATAGAACTTTTTGAACAATATCAATTTTATCAAATTGTCGATCATCTAATAAAATCTTATGTCTTTTAAAAAGTAACCGCTCTCTCAACAAAATTTTCGATATGGGAAATTGAATACTTTGTAGTACTGCCTGAACTTTGTTTTCAATTATTTAAGGTAGTACTATCGGTAATAGACTTTGCAGTCAGAATTTAATGAAAATTGGCATAGTTGTCCATTATTATATCATAATTAACCAGCTAAATTTTGAGGAGCCTTCAGAAAACTGAAAATCTGAACGTCCAGTTTTGTGAAATAAAATAAAATCTGTGATTTCCCATAAGGATCAATGTTAACATATCTTTAAAATATATTTTTTTCATTTCTCTGGAGGCCCCTAAAAATTTAACTGGTTAATATGATACAATAATGGACAACTCTGCCAAGTTTCATTAAATTCTGAATGCTAAGTCTATTACCGATAGTACTACCTTAACTCGGGGAAAAAGACAAAATTTTTAATGAAAAGTCACAAATTATAATTTTTTGCTTGAAATAGATATTTTTAATACTACCATTTTCAAGCAAAAAAAGAAAATAGTGAAAAATTGAGTAACAAGGAAAGCTAGTAGCGAAACAAACTATAAGAATGACATCGAGAACTTAAATTTAGACTTTTAAGAAAAAGAAAATTTAGAAAAGGTATGGAAAAATGAAAGCTGAATATCACAAATTTGAATGAATGTAAAACGAAAATGTAATATTTATAAAATGGTTGACTCGGCACTGAAAATCAATGAAATTTATGCCCCAATTTCCTAGATCAGTTTTTTGTATTTTATAAATACGTATTTCGACTACGAAGTAGTCATCATCAGTAAGAATTAGCTAGTCGTGATTACTCTTATTATGAAATTTATGAAAACACACAAATTAAAAATAAAAAGAGACCCACGACAGAAAATCAAATTGAACCGTTTCATTTGTGAAACGGTTCAATTTGATAGCTTCAAAACAAATGAACCAGTTTTGAGATTTGGGTTCTTAGCTATGTTTCAAGAAAATCTACTTATCCGTTTGAAGATCATGACCTCTTTTTTATTTGTTTTCGGACACGGAACCATAAACTCGAATTTGAAACATAGCTTAGAACACTCTTGATTAAATTACCTTTAAAAAAATATTCAGAGATGATCCGCAAAATTAATTCAGGGCAAATACCGAAATTTTTGGCGATTACAATACTTCCTTTACTTTGTACTAGAAAGTAAAAAATATTAATATAGACAATATAAATACCTACATTGTTATTAGAAAATAATTTATCTCAACTTTAATTAAAATAAAAATATTTACCTTTTCCCATATTTACCATATATTTTCAATACATGAAACTCTTCTCTTGGGTATAGTACAGCAGCTGACCGAGAAAATGTTCGTGTCTTGTTCTTTGCTAGCCAATTTTAAGAAGTGATGTAAAATTAACTAAGCCAATTTTATTTGATTTAAAAACTTTCGAGGAAAAATAAATTTAGCCCATTGTTTATAAAATGGTGTAAATTGGTTCATTTGTACTATTAATGAATGACAATAACATTGAATGGAGTTTTTTAACTGAAATTTGGAATCGGTCTTATATGAAGACAATGAGAACAAACTTTATCATTTTATCTAAAAAAATAACACTCGTATGTTGTGAATTGGAAATGGATTTTACCAAAAATATTGACAACCTCTTAGAAGTAATTTGTTAAAAGGCTTATAGTCCTTTTGGTTCTTTTATTTATACATTTTTTAAATAATTATAATGCCTTAAAGAGTGAAAACTAAGGGCGTGATATACGCCAGAGATCAAGCGCTTTAAGATCAATTTTTTTATTTCGACTAATTCCCTTGAGCTACCAAACTAATTACAGGCAAAATTCTATCCAATCATTAAATATATAATTGAATCAACCCATGCACACTATTTTTAACCTTTTCTTTGAAGTGTTTTAGTTCTCAAAAGAACAATTACTTTCCTCTCTGTGATAAACAAAATTTCAGCTATGTGTTTTTTTACCTGTTTCGAGGTCTAGATTTTTGCAATCTGTAGGCCTAGTTGACGAAAATCTAAACATGGTAAGTAAAAATAAACAAAGAAAATGAAAATTGAATATTACGGCAATTATACAGAGTGGTTCAAGTTATAGCAGCAGAATTGCCAAAACGGATGTAGAAAAATTGGAATAACGAAAACCAGCGGTAGATATATGCTTTATAATCTTTGGTCTAATAAAGAAAGCTTTCCCAGATATAAGTATATGGAGATATAATCGTTATAATATAATACCTGTTATAACTTGGACCACCTTACACAGGATGTGTTTTTTAAGTTGACAGTTAAATTAAATAAAAAAATAAATCAAAAACTTGTTTCTAACAAAAGTTTGATTAATTGAAAGCCTCCATCAATTCGAAATGCATGTACATTTTTAGGTGGATGGTTTCTAGTTTAAATGGTGGTCAACTTCATTTTTCCAATGGAACCCTATATTTTTTTTCTATTGTTTGAATCGCATTTTATGGGAGATTTTTTTTGTGAGCTGAGGAAAAATTAACTGGTATTTCTATCGATTTCTTATCCAACAACTATTGTTTTTTAAGAAAATTCGTACCTTCATACATTTTTTACAAATTTCAAGTTAAAAAAGACATCCTGCAGTTGGTCTATAGTAGTTAAATATAATTTACACCACTTTTAAACAGCGGCTGATAAAAAACAACATTTTCAGGCTGTTAGCAGCTGTACTATAAATATGATTGGTTGCTTTATAATAATAATAAATATAAAATGTACAAACTTTAGAGTAAGGAAAAATGAAAAAAAATAACGTTCACCAGCCAATCAACGTTTCGTACGTATCTATCGAGCTCCTCTTCAATATAATATATAAGCGAATTACCTATAAGTTGAGAAATTAAATAAAAAGCACGTATTAGGGATAACAGGCAATTAGGGAGACGATATACGTACCGTTCGCTACACCGTACGCTATTCCACAAAACGATACTTTAAGTTAAATTAATTGTATGTAACAAGAAGGTAAAGAAGAAAATGGTGGTGAGATATTTTCGAACCATCATCGATATTATCATCAAGCTCTCACCCCATTTACTATCCTGCCAACCCAACTGAACTTATGATCTTTACAATACATGGATTGTTATTAATATTATTCCTGAGAAATATGGTAGAAGGAAATTTTTTAGACCTTCCTTTTCCTGTTTTTTTTATACCATGTATCTATGAAATATATATAGGTATACTAAGTTAAGTCCCATGTTTTCAACACTTTTGCAATACGTGTTCATAAAATCACCTAACGAGTCCATTTCCGGCTGTGTGTCTGATTATCTGTCTATCTAACCGTCTATCTGTCCGTCTGTAAACATGATAACTCAAAAATGAAAAAATATATCGAGCTGAAATTTTATAGCGTACTTAGCACGTAAAAAGGGCTTTAGGTCCGTAGGATGTAAATCGTTAGAGATTGACCAAAATTTAAATGTAAAAATGTTCCGTATTAAAAAAAAAAAAAACTTGTGTTTCAAAACATTTTTAAGCAAACATGTTTACCCGTGAGGGCGCAAATTAGGCTAGAACAAATATAGTATGTATACATTTATTAAAGTATACATGCTTTGTATATATGTATATGTTTGTTTATTACGACGTTCACTGAGGAAGTGGGAAGAGATACATACTATTTAAACAATTAACTTAGTCAATTGTTTGTTTTCACTTGTTATTTTGTATTTTGTTTTAATTTCAAGTTATTTTTGCACCAACCTGTTATTTTCTTGTTTGTTTATTAATTTAATATAACTTGTTAGATAGATATGTGATGATCAGAAATACGTAAAGCAAGTACAATTTTTAGCTAAATTTTTAGGCTTTATTCAATATTCTCGAATTCTGACAAATTCGATAATAGACTAATTACATTATTTTTGCAAAACCCATATTAAATACTTTAAGAAATGTGATATGATATGAAATATGATTTCTTTCAAACAATAATTTTTATGCCGTGCTTTTGTTTTATAATTTATGATTTTTGCGTATAAAAAGAAGAATATTTAATAAAATTTTCTAATTTTATCAATGACGTAATATTAATAGGTAATACCCCTTCCATCAAACTTTTATTCATACATAAAAATTCTTTGTTTATTAAAACTTTCAATAAGATGAAAATAATTTTCTTATAATTTCTCAAAAAACTTCCATGATGTTAATTGTGAACATTATCATAATAAAAAAGAAGATTGGTAGATAAAAAACTAAAAATAGTAAAGCTATAATTGATATTTTACCACATTGGTATCTTTATCTTTTAGTGAAAGATGAACCATATGATTATATATTTTCAGGGCAAAACAAAAATTTTCGAAGGGATTTAGGTACCAAATAAGAGTTCAAATGCCCTAGCGGAAGAAATCTAGACCCGTTGAAAAGACTAATTCCATTAAAATTGCTTTTATGAAAGAACTTCTTTCAACTATCAGATTGGCAAATCCCCTTCCCCCCAACGCAGCTGGCAGAGATTTTATTACGTCCTAATTTTTTTTAACTAAAAAAACCGCGTTTTATTCTTGTTAATTGATCGTGCAAAAAAGGACATATCTCTGCAAGTTTATATATGACGGATTGTTTATAACATTCCCACATTAACGGCCAAATTTTTGGCCTTGTTACAATGCACACCTCATCAAAATCACCCTCAAAAAATATAAAAGATAAGTATAATATTTTATTTAATTCAACTATTGCTCCTCCAATAGGTGAAGCATGTCTTTGAAAATTATAACTTCTTTTTTGCTTACTAACTGTAATTACTGCTCTAAATATAACAATTTTTGCGTCCCTTGATTGGCCAAGCTTTTTTTGTAAAATTTTAATAACGAAAGTAAAAGCGAAATATAATAGAATAAAATAGAAATATTTCATAATAATATGGAAGTAAAAAAGTATTCTATGTAAGATTTATTATCGATATAAGTTAAATATGTCATAAAATATGTCATACTTAATATAAAAGATGCTTTCTTTACGAAAATTATTGCTATTAAATTATTTTTTCTATTAGTTAAGGAGCTGGCATGCATTACAGTAAGATTGTTGGTTATAGTTTGTTTTACCTACATTTGGTTGGGAAACGACGTTTTCTAGATGTTGAGAATTTGGCTGCTGGAAGGAGGTATATAATTTTACCTTAATCGTGAGGGCAGAAAAAATTCCATATTTAACTTTTTAATTATTATTTTTAACCGCAAACCGTTCAAATTAAAATTTTATCAGACAAAATATCGCAGAAACATAGAGTAGAAGAAACAAGAAGCTCTTAGCCAAATCAACGTACCAACTATCACACTGTTAAGATTGTTTCATGAAACTTCATGCCAGCTCCTTAATTATACGCACAGAGTAAACGAGTAAATTTTATAAGCGTCGATGCTATTAATAATATTTGTCAGCTAACAACATACTTTTTCATTTTCTTATAAATTAGTAATAAACAATGACATTAATATATAAGAATATAACAATAGGCTCTATATACATTTTAATTTCAGCAAGAGGCCTGTATGCTGTAAACTTCTTTAAGTAGATTTTTATCTTATTAATTCATTTTCAATTCAAACTTTCAAAGTTTTTCGTAATCGAGCTTGATAGTAAATACCTACATGTTTTTCGGTTCCTTTTTTTCTCGTTTCTTTAATTTTTAATTGTTTCCAAAATGAATTAGTTATGGAGATAAACTGAATGACAGTCAGATTTGTGAACTAAGTCTGGGTCCTACTTTAACTGTTTTCATTAGAAATAAATTGTACATTGAATGAAACAGAAAGGATTTCTAGGATGTGGGATGTGAAATTTTTCGAACTTTTCTGTTAATTTGTCTTTATTTCAAGTCGATTAGTGAAAATATCATCTTTCGAGCATTTATAGAACACATAATCATTATTTTTGGGTGATCTTTCGCGCGCTCACTTAACAATTAACAATAAAGCACTTTAAATGGAATTAGGCGCAAAATATTTGCGGTATGTTGTTGAGTAAGCTTTACAATACAAATAAAAATTTTATACATATAAAAAATCTGATGTTATAATCAATTTTTGAGGGATAAAATTGTTAAAATCGCGTTTTTTTAAATTTTACGAATTTTTTATTCAAAAACTGGAGGGTTTAGAGAATATTTTATAATTTTATGTTAATTTTGACCACAATTATATGATAAAATTTTGTCCTTAGTGATTCGTTCAATATTATTCATTTCTTTAAAAAAAATTAGCTTAAACATTATCCTACCGAGTTTCCCAGCGACACACTGTAAGTTTACGCTCAGGAGCAATTTTTAGGGTCTATTTAAGGTGAAGACACCTCCATATTTTCGTTATTTATAGGAATATTAATTTGAAATTTTGCACAATTATCCCAATATTTTATAGAAAGTAAGGAAGCATACCAAAACTATAAAAATTATTTTACAACAAATTTGTTTAAACCACTTGAAAGTTTTTTTTTTTTTTTTTTGAAATGAGTGGTTTCATGAGTGGAAATATTTATTTTTCACAAAGTAGTAGAAAATAATTTTTATTGTAAAATTTATCATAATTTATGTACTATTTATTCTTAATCAGGAAATTATTGACATGATTTATAAGGCTGAGAGTGGATTCGTCGTTCTAATAATTCTTTAAAAAATTAAAATTACTTCGTTAAAACGCCGTAAAAATATACCGTCGTCACTTACCTTTTCTAAAGTTTTTAGGTACTTACCTTTTTATGAATACTTCAAGCCAACTTCTGAAATCGATAGATTGAATACTTCAAGCCAACTTCTGAAATCGATAGATTCTTTTCTTGATTAATTAAACCTTTTCTCTGAAATTGTTGAAAAGTATTTTTAATATACATCACCTTTTAATTTTATGAGTAAAAAAAATTCTTTTCACGAAGATATTGAAATTTTAAAATCAATATTATTTATTATTTTATTTAATTATATTTTTATTTTTTTTCATTAAAAAAAACTTTTAACAAAAAGAAAACCGACTTCAAAAGAAAAACTTTTTCAAAACAATTTAATATGCACTAAAAAGTAACAAAATAACGATAATATAATGTATTTAATATTATTGTTATTTTTGGAGTCGGTGTCAGCCAAGAAAACAACTCTGACAGAACAGTTTGCTACATTCACTTGGTTGACACCGACTCCAAATATAACAATAATATTAACTACATTATATTATCCTTTTTTTTTTTTTTACTTTTTAGTACATATTAAATTGTTTTGGAAAAGTTTTTCTTTTGAAGTCGGTTTTCTTTTTGTTAAAACTTTTTTTATTTTTATTTTATGATTTTTAGTGAATCTGAAGCACAATAAATAATTTGTCACCAAAAAAAGAATCATCGAAATCGGTTGGCGTGATATTGAGTTATTTGTCCTCTTGTTGTGCACACTTAATGCAAATTTAAGACTTTTATGGTTTTCTCATTAGAACTGGACTAAAATGAAATGGGACCACGCGGGAAGCACCAGCTTAAAAATAGACCGGTTCAACCAGTCGAAAGTTCTGAGGTAACACACAAAAAAAAATACAGTCGAATTGATAACCTCCTCCTTTTTTGTTTGAAGTCAGTTAAAAATAAAAAGAATATTTTCTTCATCAATTATGCAGGTTGTCATGGTTGCTAAAACAATTAAAATCCCTGAAATACATGATAGGCGATGAGGGATTTTTTTTTAATTATTAAAAAAAGAAACAAACATAATTTAATTATCTCATTTTATTAATATTTCTTTTTTTTTACAATTATTATTATTTTCATTTTTGGAAAGTTTTATTAAGATTTTCAATTTTTAAATTTAATAATGATATGTTATTTATTGAAAAATGTTTTTTTTTTTAAATATTTTATATTTATTTCCTTGGAAAATTTAGTACGATGTGTGATAATATGGTTGAAAGTTTTAAAATCGCATAAACAAAAACAAAATTTTACTCCAATTTTCAAATAGCAATCAATTAAAATGTACACATAAGAACGTGTGGTTCTATCTTAGTTGTGTTTTTTACATCAATCCGAGAAATGTGATTTTGTACGATATCTTAGAAACTATGAATCCTCAAATAATCCCGATTTTGGTAGTTTTTAGGTTTAAATTATCGAATGTACTGAGTTATGGAAATCAAAAATTAAATAGTTTACTCGATTTTTCGCGATTTTCTTGCTTTTCGACTATTTTAAACGGGTATTACCCCGTAAGAATATCACAAAAAACGTAGTAATTTTTTTTATTTCTGATTGGCATAAAACTCTCTAAATGAGTTAATTTTAATCCAACAATACACAGATTTATTTAATGGTTGAATGCATAGTTGCATATATTCCAAAATCTCATGTACAAAGTGATTCGCCTCTCTTATGAATATCGCAAAAATCGGAAAAATTTTTTTATTTCTGATTTCACTAAAACTTTTTATATGGTTTTTTTGAAGAAAATACTATTTGAAGAAAACCGTGGATAGACTAATCGCTCAATTAGATGCTCGATAAAAAAATCAATAACATAATCGATTTTTTTTATAAAGAGGATAATTTCTTGACATACCTTAAAAAATTGGTTTTTGACTCTCAGTTAACAAACTTATAGCGCATAGATTGGGGTATAGTTCATCTGTCATAGATAATTCCACGTTTAAAACTGGTTTTAAAATCTGGATTTTTTGTAAAAATGATTTCTTTTTAGCTAATAAAAAATTTTAGCGAATATATGTTAAAACATTCAAACATTTTTTCACGCACTTTGTTTTTGTCAAATACAAAAATAAACATGAGTTAATTAGCAGGTAAATATTTCATACAGAGAACTACTTTATAATCAATCAAAAATGTTTTAATGATTGATTATTTTATACAAAAATTGATTAATGAATTACTTTTATCAAATAACATTGTTATGAAGAAGACTGATGATTGAAAATTGAATATATATTTATATTTTTTTTAATTAAATCTATAAATATACATTTTTTTTTAATATTTATTTTCTAATTAATTAATTTTTTTTCGATAAATAAATCTACCCTGTTTTTATTCCTACCCTAATTTAAACACTACTTATACTGAAAATTGGTCATTAATTAGGATTATAGATTCTAATTTAAAAAAGTAAAAGAACATTTATATTTATAGAATGTTTGTATGGAGTAGAAATGGGTACCTAATTTGAATTTTATTGTATACCTTTTGCCTTTAAAATAAACTAGGTAACTTCTCAATATTGTCATCATGGAAGAGCCAGGTAAAATAAATTCGTTGAATTGACTAAAGCAGATCATTTGAGGATAGTTTATAATAGTACACACATATACTGCGGTCAGTCAAGCGAACGATAGAACAGGGGTCAGATATATGCTATCGAAACGGTGCAGTTTTTCCTGGTGCTAAAGTGAATTTACTATATCTGAAAATTGCAGATTGTATATTTTATATTGCATATAAATTATAGTTATGATTGTCAGTCAGTTTAACGTTAGAACAGGGCAGGTCAGTCAGCCCTTATTTATTGAAAAATAAATAAAGAAGAATCATTTATAATTTCCGTGGTATTTAAATGAAATTATTAAAGCTGAAAATTGTTATAAAGATCGTACATTACTGTATATCAATTTTCAGCTTATCAATTCATTTAAATACCACGGAAATTATAAATGAATCTTATTTATTTATTGTTCAAAAATAAGGACTGACTGACCAGCCCAGTTCTAAAGTTGAGCTGACTGACTGTCATAACCGTTATCTATGCAATGTACAAGCTGTATAACAATTTTCAGCTTTAGTAAATTCATTTTAGTATCACGTAAAACTGCACTTTTTCGATAGCATATTTCTGACCCTGTTCTATCGTTCGCTTGACTGACCGCAGTATGTGTGTGTACACAACTACTATAACCAATCGTTAAATTTTCAGCTTTAGTAAATTCAACGAATTTTTTTTGGCCTGGCACTTAATCCATCACTTCATTGCTATGACTTAATTTTAATTCAATTCAGTTTGGCAAAAATAAAAAAATTGAAAGTATTTAGAAATTTTTGCTTAGGTTAAAAGATTGTGTATATAGCATTCCACGCAAGTAAATGTTTGTAGGAAGAAGAAACACTCCTGCGATGAAAAATTAAATTACTGTCATTCAAGGAAGAAACTTAAATTTTATTAAATAAATTTTTAACGCCTTTTATTTATTTATTTATTTTTTTTTTTTTTTTGTACTGTAACATTTTTAGTTAAATTTCAGGAAAGTATGAGGAATACCTACTTGTTTAAGAAAAAACGGTTACCTTGTTTATTTTTCGTTAATAAAAATGGGGTCAAACGAATGAAAGGAATGAATTTTATTTTTGTATTTGACAAGAAAATATAAATTGTACCTAATAATAAAATAAAAAACGAAATTTTTAACAATATTATTTGGAATATCTTCTATATACGAGACCGTTTTTTCATTATAATTTAAGGTAATAAAGTTATTATTTCATAAAAATAGAAGGTGATCTAAATATGTTTGTTATAAATTTTCTCATTAGTATTTCTATAAAATACTACTTTTAGGTACAATAATTATCAACTATTCACGGTAAAGGGAATTAATGCGATAAATACCATGTTGCTTGTATTTGGTTAATTTTATTTGATTTTAATTTAGTAAAGTCAAAATAAAAATTGCTTTAAATTTATCATTATCAAAACAATAATTGTAAATATATCGATATATCATATTTTAAATATCATCATTTGCTTGAGTAGATTATTTTAAAATTCGTTCCTCTTACTGAGTAAACTTGCTGCCTAAAACCTATCGTTGTTGACTCAAGTTCGTTTTAAGTTTATGTTTTTCTAATGAGCATATCTAAGATTACTTACTTTGACACTAAAGTAATAAGTCTTAATAATTGTAATAAATTCAATATAATTACCCGATTCAAGAAAAACAGACAACTGCAGGCGGGAATATGTATCTTTCGCATGTTTTCGTTTAATTCTGTTAGAAATGAAATGCAAACTTTAAGGGGCTAGGGGTTTTTCTTAAATTATAATATTGTGAAAATTTTCTCTGAAAACTTCAAGAGAATCTGAAGAATACTTTTCGAGTAACTAAACAATGATCGGCGGTCTCCCTGACACTCGACAGCAGGTGGCCGGCGGCTGTACATAACATACTCTATACATAAATCGAGTGTAAAACTTCAAAAATGTTTTTGAAATCGATTACCACTGTCATTCAAGAACTGCTCGGTGGATTTGAATTGGAACTAGTACATGATCGAAAAAAAAAATTGTAGTCATACACTTATAATAAAATTATTTTTTATTATTTTAATTATTTATTATAAAAAAAATTGCTTTCTCGTGCCTGCGCCCAAACCGTTAAGAACCCCTAAGCTTAATTAACCCCTAACATATTAATTATAAAGTGCTATAGCAAAGGGATAAAGTTTTTATTACACTTACAAACTTTCCATTTATTAAATTAAAAATTTTTTAATTTTCGTTGAACAAAAATCAGATTCGATGAAATATTTTGTTTTTCTTTGTGTTGTTCATCAAAAGTATGTTTTACACACTAAATAAGTATACCACATTAATTTTGCAAGTTAAATATGTTAAAATATGTGTCAAAATAACAAAGTTGGTTTTACACTTACTCGAAATAAAAGAAATCAATGGAAATTACTACATTATTCAGATCACCTTATACTTTTTTTTTATTATAATTTCAAATGATATTAAATTTTTTTATTTCATTTAAGTGTAGAAATGATGCTATTTCGTATAAGTTTTTATGCTTCTTATTATTAAAAATTTAGCAGTATTTTTTTCTTTTTTCATTATTTGCATTTGAATTTTTTTTTGGGGGTACTGTAACGTAGGTATAAGTTATTTCTATTCTATGTTTTAGGTTATTTTGTTAATTTTATTTCTTCATAATAAGTATTTGTAAAAAATTAAAACAATTAACAAACTGGAATTAATTTGAATAAAGTAAAATTGGAATATTTTAATGATACCATATTTGGTTCTACAGAGTGTTTTCTAGCTCGGAGTCGAAGACCAGTGGTACAGTGAATACAATTCTAAAGCGAAAGTTTAGAAAGTAGATTTTGGTTTGACATACCATTAAACGCATTTTGTTAATATTATTTTAAATTCCTTTTAAATTTTAGGAATTTGTCCATTATTCGAGTTAATTGTTAACATTAACGTAAAAAACATGCATAGCGGATAGATAGTAGTTAGTTTTTACTTTCTACAACTTTTTTGTTATAGAAATTTCGATTTAATTAATATACGAAACACTCAAAGCTAAAAGAGATAATTCTCTTTCGTGCATAGTACATCTAAATCTGAACAGAAACATTCGTTTTAGAACTGTAGCGTCTATATCACTATGCACTGCGATTAGGACCGCTATGGTACACCATACAGTTTTTTTTTTCTAGAATGGCCTGTATAAGTTGTCAAGTAGTGATCAAATTTGGGCAAAACAGTACTATAACTAGACAATAAAGAAAATGTTTTTGTAGTTTCTTGATTGCACCAAATAATATTTCAATTTAACTTGAGCTGTATTTGACTGTATAAGATTTAAATACATAATAAAACAAATGCATTTTTAAAACTGATTATTTCGAAGAAAAAATTATGTGATCCATAAAATTTATTTAACTTTCTTTGTGAGAAGAATTAAAAAAATGTTTGAAAAATCTCCTACAGTCATATTCCAACCGAAAAAACGGAAGACCAAATAAACAAACATTAAAAATTAAATAACAGTAAGTAATAATTAATATCACATTGCAATAATAATTGAAAAATAACATTGTTTTGGAAGAGAACATTTTTTACTAAACATATTCAAGTAATTTTCATTAAACTTTCGTACCCTGCCGTGATAATTAATTAAACTTTTCATCTGCTCTGTAACATTTCCTAAATATAAATTTATATTTACTTATATAATAATTAATTTTATCATATATAGTCAATGACCCTCTACACTCTACGAAAACTGTGCTATTTTTAGTAACTTTATTTTTAGACCGTATGATTGTGACAAATTTGGGTTCTGCATTTTCTTCTACTTTGGAGCCGACTAAAAAGCGTTTCTTTATTAAATTCAATAAGAGGAGTGAATCATGTCAATTTATTTTATATTTTCGGGTCCTCAATAGCTTTTGTAGGTCTCACGGTATCCGATTAGCAGAACAAATCTAAAACACTTTTGAAACACAAGTAATTGTGACGTTTTCTTACTAAATCAGGTCCTTATTTTAAAAAACTTTTCTCCTACTTTATCAGTTCCATAAGCTCTACCATGGATTACATTCAGTAAACATGACAGGCAAAAAAAATCTACAACTAAGAAACGATTTTCTCGATATGTTTATAATTTTTCAGAATCGAAAAAATAGAGCTCCTTAACCTGGTACAATCTTACGGTCTGTGTAATATTAATAACAATTTTTATATTTTTTTATTGCTTCTTCGTTTTTAAAGGTTAATAATTATTTATGAGCTTTTTGCTAAATATCAAGAGATTATTATTTCTATAATATCCTGTTGTAATTTGACCCTAATTTGTATGAAGTTATACATAAATTTTTATCGATACGATTAAATATATTGTGTTTTTTTTTTTTTTTTTGGAATATTATTGGAATTGAAAGTTACAAAAATAGCATATTATTGTTAAAAAAAATCATAAATAATATTTATTTTATAAATAAAGTGATTCAAATATTTTTATATGATGTAAGTGTATTTTTGTATTTAATTTAAATCCTGTGTTTTTGGTAGGTATATTATTTCAGGAAGATACCTATATTTTTGGGAAAGTTAATTAAGGTTTATTAATCTCATTAAATATCAAATATGTAAACACCGATTTCAAACTGGGAGTATCTGGACCTAAGGGCTACCGAATGTTTCCTCTCACCTTCTAGCTTTGATGCTCCCTATCCGCAATTTCTTGCATGTCTGTAATACGTTTTTTTCACTTAATTATCGATTAAATATTATTTAAATTATTATTTAATACAATATATTTATAAATATTGACCTTGCGTACCACTGAGAGACTGTTTGTCTGAAAGCTTTTTTTATACTTTATACGTTGGACCGTTTTTGAAATAGAAGACGGAGCGCCCAGCTCTACGTACCTTAGCGGAGGATCAATATTGATAAATATACGGTATAACATAATTATTTAAGTAATATTTAATGGATAATTATGTGAAAAAACCGTATAATAGACAGAGTCAATCGTGAAGAGTCAGTCTATTATGCGGTTTTCTTCCTTCATTATTCATTAAATTCTACTTAAATAATTATTTAACACCTTATATTTATAAATAGTGACCCAGCACTGAAGTACGTTAAGCTGACCGCACCATCTTCAGCGCCCTCTATTTCAAAAACGGTTCAACAAAAAAAAAATATTTCGAACAAAATTTATAGAAAATTTTATTCTCTACAACTTTATAATGAATATTTATACGATTGAAGGCAGAAGAAACGAAGTCTTCCTAAAAAACTGATTTTCGAGACCTTCGACCTTGAATATATAACGACACGTACGCGTGACCATATGCGACTTTTGAGATAACATTTGTACTATCAAAACAAAGATTTGTAAAAAAATTCAGCTTATTTCGTTAGATTCCGAAGTGAAACCCTATAAGTTGATTGGAGTATACACAAATTTTCATTGAAAACCTATAGCTATTGATGAATGTTTGATTACACGTTTCAGACAGTAATTCTACATTATTGTTTTAACGGTGCTGTAAATGATTTGAATTTACTCGTTTATATAGGGTGATCGAACGAATAATTTTCGTCATCGATTCACATACGTTATTAATAACACGTCTTTGAATTGGCGCAAGGAAGTAGAAAATGTATTTTTAACAACAAAAGTATTTTTAATTCTGGATTTCTCTACTATCCATATTCTCAAACAAAATATAAAAATACACTCACATACCTTATTTGATTTGTGCATACTTTGTATATTACGTTACTACACAATTAATTGGATTTGGAGTTATCACACATAATAATTTAATATCTTTGTACACAATTTTTAATTCTTTTTTTTCTCTTCTTTAAATTGTTCATTATAATAAACTATTGTTTTTATCAAATTTTATATTCAAATTATACTTCACTGCAATAACAAACCCGTGCATTCCAAAATGAAGTAAGAGCTGACTGCCAAAATTCGAGTTTGTAAGACAATATTTTTTTGTATAATTTTTGTTCATCTGTTTAGGGCAACAAAATTCTGGGTTCAAAATTTATTTACTTTTAATTTGTTCAATGTTTACGATAAATTGTCTTGCCTTGAGACATTTTTAAAATACAAATTTTACCCTTTTTTTTAACTCAATGAAAAAACATACGTTAGCAATAAAAAATCTGCTATGTAGAAATTATGTTGTTAGCGTATTGATTCGAAATTTTACTGTCAGCTCTGACCCAAGAAGAATCATTTTACTTTTCTATTATCATAATATATATCAACAACAATTTTTGGAAAATGTGAAAAAATTGGGGAGTATTTAAATTATGGTTTATCTATTTTTATCTGGTATATAATCATAAATATCTGATAGTAAGATATCCAGTAAGCTTAATGATTCCCAAAAATCAGTGATATCAACTGTTTCATCACCGTACACAGCTAATGCAATTAAATGTTTTAATTGTGGATTTAATGATGTTTTCATATGGTGTGCTGTGGCATGATGTCCCAAATTCTGGAACTAAATAACAAAAGAGGTATAATATTTTTAATTGATAACAAGACGTTAAAAACAACAAATCATACATAGCCAAAAAATTTATATCCTGAAAATTAAGAATTAAATTAGTAAAAAAATTATCGGATTGCAATTAATTATACTTGATGAAGGATAAAACTTATTCAGAAATTTTTTACAAGTTGATGTTTTCACAACACGGATCTGGAGGTTGCGCCAGCTGTTTTTTTACGGACAATGAATAAGTATAGTTTTTGGTAGCAGAAACAATTTCATGAACGAAGTAACAAGTGAAAAAAATTTATTACTGTAAGAACTACAATATTTAGCATTAGAGCTTATTCGTAATAAAATACGTTACGCAAACAGGGAAAGGGGAGAGTATTGTCTTCAAGGATGAAGTGAAATGTGTGTTTCTTCAAAAAATGAGAAGGTCGCAGTCAGTTGCCAATTTCTTTAGCAAAAATTTTTTAGAAATTGGAGTATTTTTTCAAAATTTTTTTTATTTTTTGATCAGTTTAAAGTAAAAAATTACTCTTGTGATTTTTTTCTCTAAACGCTTAGTTTTCGAAATAAAAATTCATGAAAAATTAAAAATGCAATATTTGATTTTAAGAAAACTGTGTTATTTTTTCAATCTCTGAGGTAATTCGCTTAGGTAAAACAGCTCCTGCGGTACGGATTTTTTAAAATTTTTATCTTAACTTATTCTGTTTTTGTAAATTTGTTGATATTTATAAGAAGGGTTCAAAAACGATGTCATTATATGTGCAAGGGGGTTCAAAAATTACGACGTAGTGTAACGATGGAGAGAAAGAAAAGTCCAGCATGATGAAATTTTACGTGACTTATTTTTAATTGAATGTGAAATAAAATTTGATCGTAATTTAATATATTTTAAGTTATTCTTTAATATAAGTATTTATGTACTTCGTAAACTTTTTGTAGCAGAAAAATGAAAAAATATGTTCGTCAGAAGGACAATAAGTAATTAACATTATTTTCAATGCATCATTGTTTCTGATTCTCTCTTAAACTTATTTTAAGTCAAGATAATAAAATTAAATAAAAATTTTGAATAATTATTACAGAAAATGTTTAAAGTTTGTTCAATTATAATTATTATTGAAAATATTAAAAGTAGTTTCAATTAGTTTAGTTAATATCTTAACATATCACACATATCTATAATTTGTTATTTTTCATTAAATTAAATGACTTCTAAACTTCCTCATTTCACTAATGCTTATGCAATGGGATTTATTTCAATTTGTTGTGTGAAAGTTTTGATAGAATTTCACAAATAATCATAATAATGTATACATGTACAGTCTGTCTCACAACAAATTGTACTTTGATGAATTAAAGCCTAGTAAGAAGTTGAAAAGAATTGACAAATGTTTCCTGTAAATGGAATTAACACTTTTTTATAGTTATTCTAAATTCTAAAAACGTATATAATTTACTATTAAATTATATAGAAATTTCATATGTACTATTTAAAATTTTTGCCTCAATTTTGTACAAATTTGAAATGACTATGCAGTAACTAAATTAAACTCTTCATTATAATAATTCTTACAATGCAGTGTATATTTATTTGCACTCGCATCATATTTTGTAAACTGTTTTATTTTCATCATACCGCAAATCTGCTTGCTAAGTTTACAAGGTCATGGAATTTACACCAGTTTACTTATTCAAACTAATTTTTATAAGTGAATCTTTGTATATTATTAACGAAAGCATGCAGCTTTCAGAAGTGAAAAATATTGGCTTAAGCAAACGCAATGTAGGCCAGAATAGTTTTTTCTTTTCAGCTTTAAATCGAACTATTTGGCGAACTACCTTAACGCCCAGACCAGAAAAATTCTACTTGGTGGATAGTTGACAGCATGTCCATATCAACAACCTTCCAAATTACTAAAATAGATACCAAAAATTCTGATCGCCCACAGCAATAATTGGTTTACACTCTGTATAAAATGTATAATATAAAGATTATATTTACCATCTTATTAATGTATTCTAGTCAGATTTCATGAATATGGATCGACGTTAATTTAATGTAAATTTCATCTTAAACAATCTCTATAGTATCCTAACTGAATCGTATGTAGTGCTACTAGGTATAGTCGTAGTCGCAGCATATATAATACTTACTTACTACTGTACTAACTGGTAGCACAACATAAACAAAGTTTATTCAACAGAATAACTATACTAAAGTTTGGGTTGGTACTTCTTCTCTCATATATTCGTATCACAAATAAACATTTGAAAATAACACACATTCATACATACTACAATTATTATTATTCTTAGAATGAAACTCGTTGTATATTTGAATTCGGCAAGATTGTTTCTAGTCTTAACGTAGTTTGTTAGCATCCTACAATATTTTCAAATGTATTGGATTATGTGCGCGGTAAGAGTACATAGGCTGGTAGTGAAATGAGGCTTAATCATGTTCTAATAGTGCATCCCCGAAGGTTTCACACACACAATTATCATATACATTTTAATCTCTACACATAAATATCTCGCTTTGTTGTCAACCAAAAAAAACTCAAACAAAAATTGCAGAGTTCAATCAAATTACATCATGTTCTGACATTAGTTTGGACCTAGTTCTTGGAATTTCTTAAATAGCCAATTTAGATCCAGTAAGAGATGCAATAACCTTTTAAATTAGATAGTTGATCCTCATTAAAAAAAAAAAACTGATAATTTTTGTTTAAAACATTTTTTCGAAAAACGTTACATTTCGGGGGAAATACGACTTAAAAGTATATGGTCATTGCATTTAATCGAAAAAAATGCGCTTGTAGTTTATCGATAATTGTACGTCAAAGTCATGGACACAGGTGAATTTTCTCTATTGTCCTTGACAACTTTTGGCTAAAGCATTTTTCCGTAGTTAGCGTGTTATCTTTCGATTAAATGCAATAATGACATATTTTTAGTTACAATTAAATTAAAATTATTTAAACACAAATTAGTAGTTTTTTTATGACGATCAATTTTCTTATTTAGTGTTATTCTATCTCTTACCGTTTAAGATCTTGATTGGTTGATTGAAGAAACCCACAGAACTAAGTCCAATCTGATGTCCGAACATGATGTCCTCAATCAAACTCTGCACCTTTTGTTTAAATTATTTTTTGATTGGTTAACTACAAAACGAGATATTTAGGTGTATTGATTAAAATGACTCACCCTGTATACATATTGTTAACTTTTTGGCTTGTAAAATTTTCATAAATTGTTTAACTTTGCGTTATTATATTTCAACACTGAAAATGCCAATAATTACTTTTTCTTTTTTTAACTCAGAACAAATAAACCAATGAACAGTTAGTATTTACTTTTCTAAAAAACACATTTGCTCCAATGCTCACCATGTTAATGATCGTAACTTTAAATTAATTTGATCTCGAGTTAGATACGTTCAATCGACAATATGCCCATGGGATGACAACTGCTTCTAATGACTAAACGAAAACATATTTTCATCAACTATATATCGATTACATTTCAGGTGGAATATGTGTACAAGCCGTCGAGAAGACGTTAGGTTTATGAGCATTAATAATTACCATGCCGCGCGATCATAAGTGACTTCGTTAAGGCTTTTAACGAAATTTTTTATCAATTTCAGACCATTGCCGCAATACGATATTCATATGAAGTGATTGATAGAGTTTTGAAAAATTTCCTGCCAAAATAAAGAATCTAGAATAGTATTCTTAAACAAGTTTGAATTATATAGGGTCTTTCAATGGGAGTAGTATTTTTGTAGGTACTTTTTAAAAATGAAAGACAAAAAAAATTAAAAGTATAAATTGTTTTGTGTTTGATATTGAAGTTTTGTTGTCACAAATATCGTTCGAATTTCCATCGCAAGTTTTTTGAAATCCCCGTCTAAGATTTTAATTATACTTATTCCATGTCTTGAATTTAACGTTACGGTGATATTCAGGTCTTCAATTGATTGTACATTCTTCACATCATAAGCCCTTTTCAGATATATTCGCAGCAAATAAGGCCAAATGCAAGGGAGAGGGTGATCAGCGACCGCTCTCTAAGCATGCTAAGTGAGTGCTCCCTTAGAGCCTTAAAGGAAATGGTAGCAAACTGAAAACCACAAAAATAAATACAAATTTACAAAATTTGCCAAATTTTCCTTGAATTGATACTAATTTTTAATGTTTTTTAGGATTTTTGACAATTTATTTCAATCTTTAAGTAAGTAAAAAATTGGTGAATGTTCCAAGAACAAATTCAATGAGCCATTGACCATTATTTTACAAAACGCACCCAATATGTTTGTGGTTACGCGATAACGTTTAACATTGGACATCACTTGACTTATATTATTGAGAATACTCGATATCCATTATTATGATTATTATGAGAGAAATTGAATGAGTTTTGTGAGTAGAAATAATATGTTAAAGTTTGGTGTATAAAATGATAGATTGTATGATTGACTATAAATTAATATAATAATTCAGTTAAAACAAATTATATACCAATAACAACTTTATTCAGTAACTAACAAACTGATCAAATCAATAATTAATTATAATTATTTGGTAGGTATTAATTGCTTATTTATGGTTTTGTATAAATTACAAACTAAATTATATATGAAATCATCAACAACAAAAAAAACAAATTTAATTAAACTTTATCAACAATAATTTATATAATTTTAAAGCAGACGGTGTCTTTTAATAAAATTGAGTTTAAAAAAATGTGAATTAAAAAAAATACAACGTATGATAAAACTAGACTTTCCTAACTTAGACTTTTTTTTTAAGTTTAGAGGTAGGAGTTTTACTGCAAACAAAATGTCTTGACATTGTACACAGAATTTGATTTGAATGTTTTTTTTTTAGTTTCTGTAATAGAAATATTTAAGGAATTTGGATCTTTTAATTGAATTTATTAATATTTTCTTTAAATTGTGGTATTTTCTTTGAGTTTGTCTGAAAAGTTAATATAATATGAAAAATTTACAAAGAATCCCTATATATTATAAATGTGAAAGTAAAGATGTTAGTTTGTTTGTTACGCTTTCACGCTAAATTTAGCGAATGGCTTTTAATGAAACTGTACAGCAAAATAGCTCATACATCAGAATAACACAAGAGCTATTTATTATAAAGATATAAATATTAAAAACAAAAATTTAATTTAATTTGAATTTATTATTTTGAATTTTTACAGAAATCTTTATTTTATGGTTCAAAATAATGATCACAGATGGAGCAGAATGATCATCATTTTGAACCATAAATTAAAAATTTTCAAAAAATTTAAAACAGTAAATGTCAAACAATTTATGGCAGCTCTGGTATACTTAATGAATTATGACTGTTTTACAATTTAAAAAATTGAAAACTGCATATATTTTAGCTTCGTAAAACAATCGCTTCAAGTGTTTTTGGAAGGGGGATCAATGAGATCAAGAGAAGTAAAGGCTATAAAGCAGTAGTTTTTACTTTTAAGCCCAGTGAAGCGGGTGGGTATTAAGCTAGTTGAAGTTATAGAAAACCAACAATCAACGCAAGTCAAAGAATTGGTGTAATTGAAAATCACCGACATTACATTAAAATTTTAGTCCACAAAAAAAACTGTGTCTATATAATATTTACTTGTTATAAGAATATAAATAGTCAAGTAAAAGCAATTGTTCACTTAAGGCTTAGTTATGGATACTGACTTCTTCAATAGTACTTGGGTGACCCCTTTCTTTGCCATAACATCTACCTTGCTATAAGAAATTTTGTCATGCGACAGCCGGTGACTGAAAACAGAACTACGATAACAGACTTCAGGTCTAGAAATATAAAAAAGTCGATTTCCTTTTTTGCATAATTTTAAAGGTTAGATCCTTAAGAACACTCGTATGTCCTTAAACGGATTGCTCAAAAGATATTTTCGATTTTTTGGAGAAACAGCGTGTTTTCTGGTAAGGAAGTTCGAACTGAACGCTCTGAACTGTGAGTTTTTGCTGCTTCAAAGGGAGGCAAAACTCGGTTAGCAGAAATAACTTTGCAATACATTGTATATAAAGTAAAAAGGCCTAATGTGTGGATCAGGGATCGGTGATGAATTCAAAGTGAGTAAAATTATCATCCAAGTTACTCTGCCGAAATTATCTCTCAAACTTAAAACGCGTTTATCTTGATACTTCATTTTTCGAGGTGGTTGATATGAGTTCTACTTGATCGATTCCTTTGAAATTTGGTTTAAATCTGTGTCTTAAATTTCAACTTTGAGTATTTTAAAATTCGAAAATTATTTAATTTTTTTTACAATGTAGGCTTCTAGACTACAATACTCCCTTAAACTTGTGTTTTAGCAGTCGATAAATAAATAGATGCGTATTAGAAATCATAGTAATTTACAATAATACTGTTCAAATGTATTAATGAACTGTCTATTAAAAAAATCCTACCCTTTGTTGATTTAGTCATAAATAATTTTCCCAAAATGAAATGTAAACTTTTGGAATACCCAGTATATTACATAGGCATTGTAAAACTTAAGCCAGTATTTATATCAAACACTTAATAATATTACTGCATTGATTCCTTAAATATTTCCGCATTATATGTTAAAAACACTACCGTGTGCCATACCATGGTGTTTCATACATAAGAGACAGAAGAAAGGATGATAATAATTTACTGGTTATTATTCCTAAGTACAGAATGTAACAGAATAATTGCAAATAATTTTTACCTACATTGTATGTGTATAAAAGTCCTTGGCCAGAAAAATGAATCGTGAATATTTTCTGGACGCCACTCGAATCAATTTTTAGAGTCGTTCCAAAAACATCTATATATCCTAATTCTCATACTATCGATTAACTTCACTATCAATCAAACTTTATACTATCTCTATATATTATAAATGCGAAAGTAAGCATGTTTGTTTGTTTGTTTGTTACGCTTTCACGCTAAAACTAGCTAATGGTTTTTAATGAAACTGTACAGGAATATAGCTGATATATCAGAATAACACATGAACTATAATTCATAAAGATATATAAAAAAAATAAAATAATTTTATTTAATTTGACATTTGACATTACCATAAATTACAGATTTCTGTAAAAATAGTCGATATAAAATATTTCATAGCCATTTTCTCTGATATATTCAATGAATAATTACTATTATAGATTTAAAAAAATAGAAAAGCATTCATATATTTTACCTGTATAAAACAATCCTTATCATTATTTCGAGTGTTATAGAAAGGAAATAAGCGAGAGCAATTTTATCAATCTTTACTTCTAAACCCAGCGAAGCGGGTGGGTATCACTCTAGTATGCTTATACTATCGATCAAACTTCAAAACTAAAACTGTCATGTATTAAATCAATAGCTTGTGGCATCTAACCACAGTCTAAACACATTATATTTTATTAAGCAATTGTTCTGGATAAAATCTTAAATAGTGTTCACATAGAATTGGGATTTAATTATTTCCTCAACATGGGTCTCTAAAAATACGACAGTTACAATTAATATTTATTAAAAACAAAATTGAATAAATGTCAGTATTTACACATATTTTAAGAAAAGTTAGGCTGTTAATTTTAAATCTATGCATATCAAATTCTGACATTTGAAACACTAAATCGGTAAAGCAATCGTAAAAAAGTTTTTACATTCATAGTAAATGATTATCAAGAATTGTTTTTTTTTAATGAAAAAGTTTTAAAAATAGGTGTTTCCTTTTCGTACTTTTTTTTTTTAATTTTTAAATTAATTAAAGCATGAATAAATAAACTTTGATAATTTTCAAATCAAAATTATTATCCTGGGTAAAAAAGTTATTCTAAATCATAAAAAATATTTTTACTGGGTTGAAACACGTAGGCAGGTTTCTTGAGTCCGGCAGCGTACCATTTACTCACCAGGCAGGGTGAATTCAAGTTTCAGTTTCCGGTTAGTTTTGACCGTCACTTGGTGACGGTTTTTATTTCCAAAACTCGCATAGCGTTTACGTTAGCTGAGATATTGTGAGAGCTGTGAGCTAAGGTAATAACAAATTACCTCCAGTATTCACAGTTCCTACTGCAGTTCCTACGATTGACGGAATGGACAATGATAAAAATGTTAAATTTATTTGGAAAACAAAATTAAACTTTACCAGCTACAGTATTGAGAAATATTGAAAATAACGTTAGTCGAGATTCTGTTACACACAGTAAAATAAAATTACTACTGCTTCTTCAACATCTAAAATATACAAAATTTATTCATTTTATAAAGTCAATATTTAATTTAGAAAATTAAATTTATTTTCATCATCTGGTTTAATGTGTGATGGTGGTCGTTTGGTTTTAAAATTTTCCTCTCTACTTTTTCAGTTCACTTTTAATAAAACAAATGAAAATAAAATAATTGTTATCCTAAATAAATGAAAAACTTGTTGTATGTATGTATGTATGTATCTTAAACACCAAAGACTCACACAAAAACAAATATCATTTTAAAATGAAAGTTTTAATTCATTTTCATTTGAATTTCATGATTGTTGAATTTTTATATTCATTGTATACCAATATTTTTTTATCTTCATAATTCATAACCGGACATGATCTTGTTGTAATTCCAATCATAGAGGAGATATAAACATCGGAAATTGAAACAATTCCAGGGATACTTTTTCGATATGACTGCCTTTCAAAACATGAACAGATTAGATAGCGATTATTTACACGTTGCAACTGCTTTCATTAAGGTCGTGATTATTGGGAAGACTTAAGTGGCGTATATATCCCCTCCAATTGATTACAGGCGGACGATATTTTGTAAAATATCAGATAAATGAGAACTATTCATGTTTTGCAAAGTAACCAATGAAAAATTTTATGAGTTTACATATCAACCGTGATTCTGGCCATGAGATTGTGAGTCTGATAACAAAATCTCGGCGCAACCATCTTACAGCGACTTTTCCCATGCTTCTGCTGAACCATTGGAAGGGCAAGAATATAAATATTCAACTTTGCATTCTAAATTTATGTAATGTCCATTTAATTTATTAGTGTTTATAATTAATTCAAAGGTTTTTATGAAATTTATGACATACTTTAAAAAATATAATATAGTACTTTTATACACGCGGGTGTATTCTATTCAAAAGAGTGTGATAATTAGTGTATGTACACTTTTTTATAATAGGGGAGAGTGCAGTACCAAGGATACAAATTTACATTGATGTGATTTTTAAAGACATTTAAAAGAAATATAACAATAAAAATGATGTGAACTATTATTCTTAAACATTTTTTTAAGAATATATATAATAACAGCAATCGATAAAAAAGTGTTATTCATGATGAAGATTATAATGAACCATAAATCACTCTATAATGTACCTAAAATCACTACTCTGATTTTGCTTGATGGTACTACTATCATCATCCCCAGGAAACATTAAATGAAATATTTAATGTATATTAAATGAAATATTTAAAAGTTTACAAGTTTCTCTTACAGGCATCTTCTCTTAAAGGCAAGGAGCCGTTTCAACTGGTCTGTTTATTGATCCTGGATAAAGGAGACCCTCTTTTTTCACGTTCACTACTCTAGGCTATACTTGATAACCTAAAACGAAGGAAGGATAATTGTCAAATTTTGTGTATAGAACCTATTATCATATGCTTGGTACATCTCGTTGCGATGCCCAACGTAGGTTATCGTTGGTTTTTCCAAACAGCAAGTCAATAATCAGTGATTCAAAACACCAATTTATAAATAAATGAACAATAAATACAAAAATTTTTACTTTGAAGCACTAAAATATGTTCTATTTCATTTGAAAACGAATGCACATGGGTAATTATTCTCTAGATTGTTTCCCTCTAGTTGGTAAACTTTGCCTTTAGAATTGCTATTTTTATCTGTCCCGAAAATATAGAATAATTCAAGGTTCGTTGTGTCCGGGGTACTATACATTACTCTGTGTTTTAACCTTTTTTACACACATGTTAAATAATGCTTTATTTTTAATGAATTACAAAAAAAATCTAACTGTTCATGCAAAAAAGTTGTTTGTAATTAGAGAACAATTTGTAAAAACAAATATTTAATATAATCGTTCACACTTTCCTCTGTTTCATTATGCTTTCAAAAGATGACTTGAAGTATTTTCATTAGATTTGTAAATTAAAACCTCGTTGATGCTGCCAACATCAGTTCGTTTTCAGGTGCCAGACTGTATTTTTGTCTAGTTTCAATAAACAAAGTAATATCCAAATTTGAACTGTTTTAAAATTCTCTCTCAAAACATTACCAGCTCTTGTACCATTTAAAATTGAAACAATACCATTATTATATCCATAATAATTTATTGTTCATTACCATTATAGCCCTATAATAGGTACCTTATAATAGGTTATGTCCAGCTTACATACTGGACATAACAATAGTGTTATGAGTGGTATTGTCAAGTAAAATTGACTTTATTAATATCTGTTTTAAACAGCGTATATAATTGAAAAGTCATATGCAAGATATAATTGAATTATCATAGTTCGAATGCTAGGCTATGCTGCTACTATACTGGTTTTGCTGCATTTGTTGAAGCTTGAAAATTATTACCGTTGATGACATATTGTACAAAGGTTGTGGTCATTCACATGTTAATATACATAAAATATGTCATTGATTTATTTTCACGTGTACACCACGCATCTGTAAAATTTTTATTAAAGTAGAGTATGAAACTTTAAGAATAATATGTGCAGTTCTTTACGAATTGTGGTGTAGTTCTACTACCGACTTGTGCACTACTGTATTAATGTTTGTCGCAGTCCTGAAAGTTAAACAAATTCAGGACCTTTTAATATAGGCCCTTGTCCTAAATGTGCGAGAATAGATGACAAGATCTGAAATCAAAATTAAAATCGATAAATAAATATAAAAGATATAAGCAATTAAATAATTTTTTCTTATTCTTGCAAAACAACTTTATGGCAATTGCAAGTTTTATTATCCTTTCTTTCTATTAGTAGGTACATTTAAATCTTTCATATTTTCGTAGTTATTGATGTTATTCAAAAATTGATTTAGCTTAATGTTTTGGCGAACGTCCTTGGAAGCAATAAACAAAATTTTGGGACAAGGGCCCATTGTACATAATTTTTATGCAGTAGAAAAAGAAATTCTTAGAAAACTGAGAATGAGTAGTGTAAAATTTTCTGTTTTGTTAATAATAATTTGATCTCTTTTATTAATAATAATTTTCTTCGTAGAACATCACAAAAACCTAGCCATTTGTGATGTTTAAAAAACTGGATAAGAAATAACAGCCATAGTTGTGTAAAGTTAGAAGCTATGTAAATGAGTACAAGTTTGCCATGGGAAAAATGCGCTTTGTCACAATAATTGACATGATAATATCGTGTTACAACTTCTATATGGAATTCGATAAGCTGCGTTGATTCTCGGTATTACATAATCGACGATCTAGAATTTTGAAGCAACGTGTTTTAAACAGAATGAAAGAGTTAACGAAATAGAAGAACTAGAAAAGTGAGCTTTGTTTAAATCTCAAAAAGCGAAAACTTAAGAGGTGTTAAATATATATCATCGCAAAGAACACCAAATGTCGAAAAGTTGAGTACTACTGATCAAGCTCTTTAGCATGGCCTAATCCAACCTCAAAAATATTATTTCTGCCACTAGTCAGAACATTGTTGGTCCACAAATTGTGAATATATTTAACGTTAGATGTGTCTAAGAGGCTGAGTACACGTCTTTCATGAATACCTCAAGAATACTTCTTATATGTGCTACCCGTGAATGGAACGGGTAACTTTAACTAACTATAAGACACAATGATTGACTATTTCACGTTAGCATGTAAAGAAACTACAAGTAATTGCCTATATTTATATTATCTGGTACAGATATGATTATTTATTGAAATATATAATATTTTAATAAAATTTTGTATTATATTAAGTGATAAATTTCATAGAATATATAATATGTGTGAAATAATATCAAACAATTTATATCTTTGGTATAAATTTAAAATGTCTGTCTGTAATATAATAAATTCATCAATAAAATCCTATACATGACAGTGTTATGTTATTACATATATCACTATATTGTACTTATTACTACTAGTCCAGGTGCCTATCAACATACATTGCCATTGATGAATGAACTTCTATAAATTGAAATGTTGCTTAATAATCCTATTGGTCCGCTTAAAATAATGTTTTTACGTAAATTTATTTAAAGGCAAAAAAATAACTATAAAAAAAATATGTATACATAAAAAACGATTTTTGGCTAATATCTCGGAGACCGTCAATATAAAATCAAAATTGTCTTTAAAAAAAACACAATTATGGCTGTCTTTCGCCCGCCATCTATTGGTTTTCGCAAATTTTCTAGAATTTTTTTTTGTTTTTGGAGATATTTTCATAAAATCACTAGTTGAAGCTACCTGCAAATTTCTAACTCTCTATCTTTTATAGTCTTGGAGAAATTGGACATCATAGTCTAGTCCTAATTTGCACCCTCACGGATATACAGTGATGTTTACGAAAAAATGTTTTTAGACATCAAGAGACATTTTTTTCATTTAAACCTTTGTTCTATCTCTAACGGTCTATAAGGCGGCTAATACGGACTCAAGACTCAGTCATGGGAACTGTCGAAAAATTGAAAACCTAAATATATAGCACGAATCATAAATAATTTAAAATTTGTAAAACTGTGAAATTATTAGCGAGGGTATCAAAGCTATTATAAATAAAAATAAAAATATAATTACTGGGGTGGGTTTCGAACGCAGGCTTTTTGAATGATCGAAGATAAAAAAGTTATTAAGTTAAGCATAATTAAGCCATATCTTCATTTCTAAAGATGTATTCGTCAATGGCAATATATGCTGATAGGCACCGGGACTATGTAGATTATGGTTTATAGTTAAACATAAATACTATTTATATAGTTTCTATTATTGGTTTCTTGTTTATGTATTTAGATAAATAATACTAAAAATTTATAGAAATTGAAAATATGTTTTAAGGAAAGTATATTCTTTTAAGCTCCTATTTAACTAAAAATCATACGTTTTAAAAGAACTCTTTCTTTGAGAAATAAATTTTTAAATTTTAAACTACAAGTTTTCTATTTTAATAGAATCTAAATATTTTATCATTCATGGAAATTCCTTTATTCATTTGGCTGAAAATTGAGTAAGTAAATAATAGAATTGAAATTAGAAATGTTTATTTATAAACTTTTAATAGGAATAATGCATTTATTTGCTAGGTACCACCAAATTTATTAAACTGACTTGTTCGAGATACAGAAGTGGGTTTTTCTTTTAAGTTTTATGGAATTCTTAGGATTTCTTTTTGTTACAATAAATGTTCTTGATAATAAATTAAGAGCTGTAGTAGATTTGAGCAAGGAAAAAATGAAACACCACCATCTGGATTCTCCGAAGGAATTCCTACAAGTGACGCCGTCAGGTTTTTTCAATTTCACAAAACTACTTCCTTCATCAGCCCTTGTATTATGAGCTAATCAACAATTGGACAAAATTTCAGTTCATTTTAATTATATAAATTATTATTGAACCATAACTAAGATACACTTAATGTACAATATAACTAAATCTTTTATCTATGACTTAATGGTTGTATCATAATCTCAAAAGTTTTATGATATAAATTCATTCTTAAAAAAAATTATGTTAGATAAAAACTTTTTTAAAAATATTTAAAAACGTAAAAGTTGATAAAACGATAAAAGTTGAAATAAAAATTATACCTATGCGATAAACTGTATTAAGAAATAAAAGTTATTTGAAGTAATTTAAATTATTTAATTTAAGTAGTAATATGAAGTGTTTTTTGTCTGAATATTATCGAAGTATCTTATTTCACGGGGAAAAAAATTATTATCACTTTTAATAATAGAAAAATAGCAATGTACACAGTATTTTTTTGAGCTGTATATCCGATTTCAAAAATAGCTGATAAAGGTTGTAAAGAAATATCACGGAAATGAAACTTCTTCCTATAGCAAGAAAATATATACTCACTAGCTGAACCCGTAGTTTCATAAGCTAAGAAAATTGGACATATTTTTCGATTTGAATTCCCAAATACAGTGATTATTTGTTTGTTTTGAAATGTAATATAAAAATTTTCAAGAAAATGCGTCTATGAAGAAAAAATTCGCAGATAAAGTAAATTGTATCGAACGAATAAGTGAGTCAAAAGTTGTTTTTGTAGACAAAAAATAAGAATATGTAAAATAAATAGGTTTTTCCATTTAAGAAACGAAAGTTAACTTGGCTTACCATGGAAGCGGCGAAGTATAAAAAAATAAATAACGTTTTTTCGTTCCCATAAAAAATAAGGCGGCTAGAAAGATGGTTATTATAAGTTTAACGATCAGTGAATCTGTGAATCTGTATATCTGTGTGTCTGAAAATGGCATCGTACCTCCTAAATGGACGAACTGATTTTGATTTTTTTTTCAAAAGTAGTTTTATTAAGAGTGCAATTTAACGAAGATAAAAACTAGAAAAGCGACCAATAACATCATAAGACTGCGTAGATTTTCTTGAAACATTCATCCGTTTAGGAGCTAAAATACCACAAAAGAATCGATCAGATCTAATTTTATGCCGTCATTAAATTTTTATTTTAATATTGTGTTTTTATTTTCCATTTCATTTTTTATAGTGAGTGATTCATCGATACATATATAAAATAAAAAGTATACAAACTAAAATTTATCAAGTCTTACACTTGATGTAATAATTTCTTTACAATTTTATGGCATGTGCTAATTGAATTTTAAATATTTCAGTTTTGTAGGCATATTAAATCCAAGTAAATATACATTTCTCACCAAATAAATCTTCCAATTACTTGTAAATGATTGATTGCCTATTATTGCTCATGTATATTTAATGTAGGTAAATTGAATATTATATTATAGTATTATTGGTCAATTTGGTTTCAAACCATACTACAAACAAATTTCCATGTTATATAATTACAAATCAGTCACTATATTGTTATATATTATATTGACTTAATTTTACACAAATGTCTAACATTATAGACATTACTATTATACATATTCAATATATATAATTGTATTTGTATGTAGAGATATATAATGTGTATTCTAGAATACAATTATCTTTATTTAATAGATAATTTTGGCTTAAGGTGGTTATATCGGTATACCAAGGAGAATTCTAAGCATGTGATATCCAATTTCAATATACAAATTATATTCTATGTGTATATAGGGTAGTGTGTAGTACCTCGTATGTAGTTTACTTTATAGTTTCTCGATGAATATATAAAGACAAAAATTCCTTCTAGAAGCCAACCTTCCGGAGAGAATGATTATTCATGTGAATTTTTGTAAAGTAAAATATAAATAACATTTTTTAGTTTAAGTAAAACGTTTTGCATTCCAAATCACTGCTTTTTGGTGGGTAGGCTTAGATAGGCCTAGTACAGCGAGTTGAGAAAGTTGGACAAGATGCAAACGAATTATCTCCGAGACTAAACTTTGTTAGATATTACATGAAATCCTTAAGCCATCAGAATCTATAAATATTTGTTTTTGAGCAATTTCGAACGAGGCTAGTTGAGAAATTTATTAATTAACTATCTTTTAAAATAAATTTAAGAATTTTTAGGTGATTTTAAAATGCAAATTTGTCATATTGTAGTTTGTAAAAATAACGTGGTATGTCGAAGAAGTATAGTTTGAAATGACAGAAACTCATGTAATCATCAAATCTTTAAAATAGTTTTTCTGATCAATCAACCTACTGTACCAATGGTACTAGAAAGGTATGCACTATGTTAGCGTAGAGATAAAAAATGAATTGAGTGCAAAAAAAGAAGGGTTATTTATACTAGAAATTTTACGAGTTTCTAGGTTTCAATCACAAATATTATAGTTTTCTGTTCCCTAAACTAAACTGTGAAACTAAACTTTTTACATTTATTTGAAATTTTTGGTGTAGGTACTTTATAAATCAAAGTAAAGATAATATGTTGAAAAAAGCACTTCGATTCCATTTCGATGCAATGTGTAGGGTCCTACATTATTATCCTATATCGAAATTTATTGAAATCACAAAAAATCGTATGTTATAAACTGATTATTTCGTTTGTTATATTTTTTAAAAAGGCTTAAAAAACACATCCCTATCCCTATTTATTTGTATTTACATTACAAATGGGAAAGTAGAGTTGTTTGCTCGCTTATTTTTCAATTTTTTTTTTTTTTTTTTTTTTTTTTTTGTGTACAATAATATAGCTCAAGCATCATATAAACACATGATCTATAATTTATTAAGATAAATTAAACAATAAAAATAATAATTAAATTTAGTCTGATTTTTCACTGCGCCATGTATGAGCATCATTTTCAAGCTAGTATCAAGCTAGTATAGATGTAAATGTTAATTTTGATCTCTGGTACTAAACTTTCTCCTATGTAGAAATATTTAATCTATTTGTGTGTGTATTATATTGTTCGGTATATATTCTCTATCCGATCATATATAATTATATTAAATGTCTCATGATTTGTGGTCATCGAGTATTCTAGTTAATTAAATGTCAATCATATTATAAGCTGGTTGTGTTGTTTTCTACAGATATTAATTATAATATGTTTAATTTTGTTTATATTATGTGAAAATTATACATTTAAAACATTTTATGTAAATATAAACGAATAAAACTTTAATAATAATAACTAAAATTAATTATATAAATTTTAATGTAGATATTTTTTTATTGAATTAGTCAAAAGAGTTAGTTAAAGATTGAATTGTGCTGAAATAAAGGTTGAAAGCTTAAATTGTGCTATTACTAGCTTGAAAAGTTCCTAAGTGCAAATTTGCTAAAACTGTCAGCATATTTTTATATCAATAATAGATAAAATCATTTCAAGGAAACAACGAGGTAATTAAAGTAACTTTGCGCTTTCCATTCAACACTATGTCCATTTTCTTTTCCTTTCGTGTGGGTAAAATGGACGTTTTTCTTAAAAATAAAGCATTTTCCATTTTGAATTTTTAAATTTCGTGACTTAAAATTTAAAGATCTCGAAATGTTCCTGGGAAATGTTATTTTTAAATTCTTATAGACTTTTTTCTAGTGTTCGCTAGTTTACGGGGAATTTTTCCGAAATAGAGGAGTTTACAATACAGAAAATCAATGAGCTCGAGGCAAAAAATCATCAAAATCGGTTCATGTCGAAAAAAATGGTGATAAAAAGAAAAGTTAAAAAATTACAAAAACAATATGTTACATGAAAAAGTTACATATAAATAGAAATTATACAAAAATTTGATATAAAACTTTCTGTAAATACTTGGGTAAAAATTTTTACGATAATTTGGTATATAATAAGGCCTTTAATTTTAGATTGTATTTTGCTATAATCGGTCGATTTGTATTTTTTCCATAATCGAACGGACTTTGAATTTATGAACTTTTCGTCCAATGACGGCTCTCCTTATCGTTCATTCAATCAGAAGTTGAATTGTCAATATACAGGCCATCGACAAGCTTTGGCCTCTTATACTATACTTATTTACCATTTAAATTTTATAATTATAGAAAAAAATGAAATTTTGATAAAAATTAAAGAAAACTTACCATAGACATATGCGCCATAAATGTTAAATCTTGCAACAATTGCGACGTTTTAATACGGCAATAATGACGTAAAGTGGTACCACTACATGAATTAAACAACAAATCATCAGCAGTTGTTATAATTTCACCATTATTATTATAATTATTATTATCTAACGTTGTTGCTGCACCAGTTGTTGTATAATGTGCTTGTTGTCTAGTTCGTGTTATTGATAAACTCGTTGATGATGTCTTAAACAATCTTGACGAATAATTAACTGCAGATGTCTTTAATGTATCGTAGACAACCACTAACAATGGATCGTAATCACGTCCCAATGTACGATTCGTATACAAACCTAGTTTCCAATTGTCATCACCTGATACACCACCATTTGTATTGATATTCGCTGAAGATGATGTTGCTCCATGTGAAGATGCTGATGCTCCATGTGAAGATGATGATGCTTTAGTTTGTATACTTTTTGGTTGTAATGTATAAGACCCAGATGTTGATAATGTTATATTATTTATCACCTGGGAGCCATTTCGTGATGATATTACAAACATTCCCAATGTTATAATTATTATAATATACATTGATATATATTTCCATGTTCTTGTTCTTGCATGTATTGTTGTTGTTGTTGTACGATTATTGTTTGTCAGCAATAATGATGTTTTATTGTTATTTAAATGTATATTTTGATTAGGATTTCCATTATTTTGTATTGTTGATGATGATGAAGTCTGTAATTGTGATTGCTGTTGTGTCATTATAAATAATTGTTTGTTACGATTGTTTAATAGTCTGTTTTTATGACGTGTTTTCATTTTGGTTAAATTTTTTAAGTCTTTTATTATTTTAGTTAATTAATTGACACATGTTTTTAGTAACTTTCAAGTCTTAAGAATTCACTAAGATTTTAATACTGATTTAGTTTGGATTATATATTTTGTAATGTACACATAATGAATATTTCTGGAATATAAAATAATTATTACTTGAATAACTCAGTCGGTTGAAAGATTTCCGTCTGCTATGTCGTTAACTTGCTATTTGAGGCGCACATTACCCATAATTAAGCCGTTTATAGTTAAATTTTCAAATTAAGATAATAACCGCAAATATTACTACCTGTGTTTGGAACTAGAAAAGTGCCCAGCTAATCACTTCACAGATGGGCACCTTACATTTCTTAGCCATTCGAGTGAGCAACAAGTCATAAAAAAAAATTTCAATTTTTACGCCTTAATTTTGAGTACCTGACTATTCAGGATGTCTTAAAGAAACAATATAAATATTATCAAAGATAATAAATGAGAACTCTAGGATATTTCGAAATAAATTTATATTTTCGGACCCATTTCCTAGATCAATTTTTTTATTATATAAATACGTATTTCGATTACCAAGTAATCATCATCAGTATGAATTAGCTAATCGTAATTACTCTTATTGTGTATGCTACTCGTTGCTAATTTGGTGGCAAGCTGCACCACAATAAGAGTAATTACGACTAGCTAATTCATACTGATGATGACTACTTGGCAGTCTAAATACGTATTTATATAATACAAAAATTGCTCTAGGAAATTGGGCAAAAATCGAAATTTATTTAAAGAAACAAGTTAACCACTTAATAGAATAAAATCGTTTTTGACCAGAAAAAAATTTAGTACCGAGCTATCGCTATGAGATTTTTTAAAAGTTAACTCATATTAACCATAAAAGCTATTAGCTATAGACGCATAGTTTACTAAAGCTATAGACCACAGTTAACTGAAGCTGGCAAAATTTTTTTCTTAAACGAAAACATTCAACAGAAATCTAAAGTCATTAAAGCCGTACTGTCTACTGTTTTCTTTACCACATGGCTCCCCTCGAATCAAATTTCTGGCTACGGACCTTAAAGAAAGCTTTAATTTTTTGCTACCAAATATCTGAATATGTAGATATTTGCATGAATTATTTGATTTTGCTATTCAAATAAGAAAAGTCATGGGTAAAAGGCCATGTTGTTATTTAGAACAACTTTCTAATTTAATATTTTCCTCTATCTCTCAACAGGAATGACCTAAGATTCACTTTTTTAAGACCTCTTAAGTCCATATCATTTCAAAGTGCTGATTCAGTGCAACATTCTTAGTTATTCTGGGTCGGTCGATAAGATATTTTCCCGTAAATCGGGGAGATTTTTTCCAGAAATATGTTACCACTTCTAGGGAATGGGAGATATGTATTGTCCGAAAAAAGGTTGCCACTTAGAGGAGTGAGGCGGGTTTTTTTAAGAATATAATTTAAAAGTAATATTTTATTGAATATAATAAGATATTTTTAACCCCAGAACTAAAAAAGGGGTGTTATAAGTTTGACCGCTATGTGTGTGTATCTGTGTGTTTGTCTGTCTGTGGGATCGTAGCGCCTGAACGGATGAACCGATTTTAATTTTTTTTTTTCATTTGAAAGGTAATTTAACGAAGAGTGTTCTTAGCTATGTTTCAAGTTCGAGTTTAGGTTTACGTACCCGAAAAAAAATGACGATGATCTTCAAAATCGATTCAGTTTGGAAAAACCATGACATACAAATAATTACTATGGAAATGAATAGTCAAATAAACTTGGTTCAATTCATTTCGAAAACTGAAATGGTAAACTGATGAGGTAAATTAAAACAAAAATTCAAAAGAACAAAGTCAACTCAAATATTTCAATTTCAATTAAAATATTTCGAAAAATTTGTCCCAAAAAATGATAGCTATCTAAGTATTCTTTTAATCTCATCTGATGCTCTTGGCCATCACTTTGATATTGATTTAAGAAGGAGTGTTATAAGTTAAAAGTGTGTGTGTTTCTCAGTGGCATCGTAGACCCTAAACGGTCGAACCGATTTGAATGAGAACATTTTATACGAAAGTTTTCAAAAATCGGTTCACAAGGAATAAATTGCATTTGTCAGGGGTTTTTTAAATTTTGTAAATTTCACTTGTAATATATACTTTACCCTTATATTATGTGATTAAAGTACATGTCTCAGCCATTTAAGTGGTAACATGTTTTTGGACAAAAGATATCCCATTTACGTGGTAGCATCGTATTGATCAATCCTGTATTTCTTTTGTAAAATGCTTTTTATACATTAATTGAAACACCCTATATAATAGATTTATCATAAAATAATAAAATAAACATGAATAAAATTGCGTATATATAATATATATGATTGTACGTATGTTGGTATATATAATATAAATAAAATATGAATAAACATGAAATTTGAATCTTTAATTACATAATTATTATCCACTAGTGTCATTATTTACACTGCTGTGGTTTTGGATACATAATAAATTTAATATACCTTTTTATATATTTATATATATATTTAGAAGATAATTCATTTTAAATTTATTATGTTGGAAAAATTAAATACTTAAATTATTATTATGTTTTATTTATTTCTGTAAATGAATAAATACTTCTGCTCGAGATACCTGTAAATTAATATATTTAAATAGTAGCTGTAACCCCGGTACTTAATATCTCAATTTCTCTTTATATCCCTTAAACGACACTCAGATAATTGCAATATTCAAGGGATCTGTTTTGTAATAACGACTATTGAACTTTTTAAATATTCTTGATTTTATTAAGGCTGTTATATTCAAATTTTTGATTGCACGCGTGTAACATTCTTTGAATGTCGTGAAACTTTATAATTTTTTTAAGAATCCTCTTAAGTGTTCATTTGAGGAAAAAAATTGATCAAGAAAAGCGGTTTTCCAGATACAAATGGTTAGAGTAACAATTGAATTTCAAGCACTGCGATTCATCACCTTTACTCTATGGATTTGAAATTTGGTAATGTTAAAGGTATTCTTATTCTACCTGCTCTAAGTACTTTTGTTTTTCGAAAATTCTGTTAATTTTCAAATTTTCTTTTTTCACACCCAGATACAGTGGAATAAGAAAAATTCCGATAGTCTCGGGGCCGGCAATAAGAAAAATGGCAAAATTTTCTTGTGTAAAAAATGAAAATTGGGGACATTAACAGAAAATCGAAAAATAAAAGTACCAAGAGCCGGTAGAATATGAATGTCTATTACCAATCCAAATTTCAAATCGATCGAGTAAAAGATATATATAATCGCAGTGCTTCTTGCAATTCAATTGTTACCATAATCGCTAAGAACCGCGTTTCTCTATAAGTTTTTTTCCACCAATGAATATTTAAGAAGAAAAATTATAAAGTTTCACGCAAATCAAAAATTATAAAGTTTCACACCAATTAAATAACGTTTAAAATTTATACATAACAGCCTTGTTAAACAGCCCAACATAATATTTTTGAAAATTTCTTTCGAATCTTGTATTACTTTTAAATTTTCAGACTGAATAAATTCAATAATGGATCGTTCCTCTATAAATGGCACAAAGTTTTCGAAAAATATTATAAATACCCCAAAAGCAATAAAATTGATATTGCTGGCCAGATCAGATATTATATAAGGTTATCAAATTAATTTCGTTAAATTTTAAGTTTAAAAGTGACCAAAAGTTAGGTTCATTACTTTACTTTAAAGTTTTACCAGTTAATAATTATTATCTAAATTTTAAGAATTTGAAAAAAAAATTTCCAATTTTCTACTCATTTAAACTTATTGTGTTCTATAGGTATAAAATATTTAAAAACAAAAGTAAATTTTTGAAACTTTTGCCATCAACTTTAAGTAAACGTGTGTACCTACATATTCAAATTTCCAATTTTCTATTGTGTTCTATAGGTATAAATTATTTAAAACAAAAGTAAATTTTTGAAACTTTTGTCATCAATTTTAAGTAAACGTGTGTACCTACATATTCATGCCAGCATTATGTAGAAACTTTATTTCGCCACAAACGAACCTTCCCTTCTCCAAATACACCAAAATTTTTTCTGCCGAGTCAAAATCTTATTTGTCTTAGTTACATAGATAATATTTTCAAATCATTTGTATGTTAAAACAGATGATTATTGTTGGTTTAAGAAAATTTTTCTAAAAAATTCAAGTACAATTAGTTATTACAAATGTCTACTTATTTCGTAATTTATATTCATTCCTCTTAGATACAACATGTTAGAGATGATGTTATTTTAAAACTGATAATTTTAATTAAAATAACTTTGAAATAAGCTTTAAGTTCGTTTGCATATTCATTTTATAAAACGTAAATAAACTTAAATTATTTTTTAGTTTAAAAAGTATATATTTATTTTATACTTTGCGTATAGTATTTCCAAGTATATGTGTTATATAGGGGAAAGTTGGATATATTGCACCGTCATTTCAATTGTATCGTTACTAGATTTTCTATCAAATAGTCTATTTTTTTTATTTTTTTACCATACTACAATTAAGCAACGCTGCAAAACAGAGGCTGCTACCGACTGTCCAAAATTCGATTGCATGGAATTTGATCTAAATATTTATATTGTTTTGTTAAAGCATAAATCATGAGTTGTAACATATTTTGAGTTGTCCTTTCAAAAGTCATGAAAATTCACCTTCTAGGTCTCCAATACCTGCTCTCTTTTTTAATCATACATTGTCGTATGTATAACTAGCTTTTCGGACTCTCAGGTAACGTTTTTTGCTGTGGCAAATATTTAGTGATGGAATCTTTTCTGGCATTTGATATTATGAGTTATATACATATCTTGATGCGATTCTGTAAAAATTTCAAAACCACAAATAAAAAAACAAAAATGTTTAATGCTTTGTTTTATAAAAAACAAAAATTTTTTTTAGAAACATTTATAGTGTTTTGACAATAATTAAAAGGGGTCAAAATGTTCTAGCTAATTTTAATGAGTAAAAACTAGTGTCAAAAGTAACTGTTTAAAATTAGTCTTATTTATCCCCTGTTTGAAATTTAAGGATAATACATCTCTACCGACTTTTGAAATGGACAACTGAAAAAATGTTACTGGCTCTAACTATTATAAGCTTGATCCATTAAATATTTTTGAGATTTGCTCAGGTAAATAACAAAAATCAAATGCTAAGATAAAAAAATATGAAAATTTTCACTTTCTAGCAGCAGTGGCGAGTGATAATATAATAATTTTCCAATTAAATTTTGAAGTCGGTAGCTAGTATATTTATTTTCAACCGTGGTTCCAATGATTATTTTTCCGGCGTATATTCGTAAGCCAAAAATAAGAAATTTTATTAAAAATGGCAAAATTTTGGTTAACCAATTTTTTTGGGTTATGTTAATTGAATTTTAAGAAACTAATTTGACTGCGTTAGATATCCAAGTGACTTAACTGTGAATATTATCCACTTATACAAATAAGTTTCTTTACAAAACAATATGTTTCAGTCTCAAAAATGGTACGATATAACCAACTCTCCCCTTTTACGTTTACTATATATAGTCAAAGTGCACATACAGTTTAGTTTTTACATAGTTTTACATGGAAAGGAAATAAGAAAAACATTTTGTTGGAGAGTTGTATCACAAAAAATTTTTTATAATCAAGTATATAACATGTTGAACATCTACAAACTATAAAAAAGAAAAAAGCCTGTAATTTTTTCTACAAATTCTTACTTGAGAAAAACGTAAAAAAATTTTATTGGGTAATTTTGATCTAAAAAATCTTTTACTGCTGAGAGATTTTTTGGATATCTCGACAAATATTCATCTAAATGTCAAATGAACTCGATTTTTATGTCTCGGGATCGTACTTATAACAGAAAATCCATACGCCTGTCACATGGATTGCTTTTTAGATTTCACGAAAGGCTTCTGAGATATTTACTGTATTGGCTGAAGAAGATTCGCCCAACCGTCAATTACTCTAGAAAATGGTTTTTATCAATATCAGAGGCAAAAATGTTTTCGTTTTTTGAAATTTGATATAGAACATGAAGTGTAAGGTATAGTTAAGCAAAAATGTTGTTTAACGCCTTTTTGAGTAAATTTTGATTGTTAGCATAAAATCCTTTGTACTTGCAATTTTTGGCTTATTTTACTTTCTAATAGCTCCGTCACCGGGTACGTAGAAATATTTTAACGTATGTTTTATTTTCATTTAAATTAATGAAATGCTAACAACCTTTGTCTATCGAATGAAAAATTCTAACAATCATCAAAAAAGCCTAACAAGGGTACAGTCTAAAACAAACAGACTCCAGGGGAATACAATAATAGGGATACACTTAAACCTTAAACAAATATTTTTTTTTAGAAAAACTGACACATCTTAAAACAAGATTCTCATTATTTTTTCGAATTCAAAAACAATTTGCAAAATTTATTGTTTTCAAACAGAAAAGAAAGTACGGGACAAATCTACTAATATAAAATCGAAAAAACTCGATAATCGCATTATAAATTTGATTTATATCTTCAATATATTATTAATATCTAGAAAATTATAAAAATATTAGAAGCGAAGAAAAAATAAACCATTTGTCAGTAATTTATTTTCAATACATATATACAAGAAAAATATCGGAAATTGAAATTATAGTTTCAATTTGCGCATGACGCATTATCATTAAAAAGTCATTAATTTTTATCAAGAATAGAAATCTGATGCTTGGAGAAAATTCATGAAAAAGGTTTTATTTACATTATTCAAATTTTTTAAATATTTTATACAGGAAGGCCCAAATTCAAAGTTATAGATTGAATTTTTTTATAAGGTTTTTGTTCAATTTATTTTTCTACACCTCTTTTCAGCATCGTTTAACTTTAAAGTCAATAATAAAATTCTAGTCACAAATTTTGGAAAATAAGTATGAATTAAAGGTCTTTCTCGTGTCATTTCTGTCTGCTTCTTTGGGCGTAGTGTATTTTAATAAATTTGCTCTTTACTTGAAAAAATAACTCTTAATCGTAAACTATTATTTTATACCTAACTCGAACGTTTATTTTTTACCACATAGGATATACAGAATGTAACAAAAAATGTGGTAAGATACATTTTTCAAGTCTGTGTATAATAGCATAGAAACAAACTATATCTGCTTGTTTTTATTTTACTAGCATAACATTCATCCCGCAAAATGAGCTTAGAATGTCATAATAGTACACATATTCACGTTAACATTGTCACCATGTTTACAAAATACGATCTTAACATCGCATAGTTGACGAGATAAAATACCAAATAAATGCTAAAAGAAGCGGAATTTGATATTGTGTCATTTTTTTGTTCCGTTTTGTTATAGAATGCGAATAAAAAGAAACACTATTGAATACCCGGTATGTTAAAAGCATGCAACTGGAATTACATTTTTCGTATGAAAATACGAAATTTTCCTTTTAATCAAGATTGATTTATTCTGGCCAAAGAAATGTGAACCTTTAAGAAGGTGAGGAGGGATGTAAATTTTACAACCATTGCCTCATCAATTAAACCATTAAAGGATAGCAGAGAGGAAATGATTTGCAATTATATTGGAAAAAGAAGAGATTTAACAGAAGTCAAGAAAGTTCGCTATCATAACAAGTGAAATTTACAAAAATTAAAAAACCCCGACAAATGCGATTTATTCCTTGCAAATCGTTTTTTGGAAACTTAGCTATAAAATTTTCTCAATCGAGTCTGTTCGACCATTTAGGGGCTACGATGCCACTGAGAAACACGCAGACGCACAGATAAACACTTTAAACTAATAACATTTGTTCTTAAATCATTATCAAAGTGATGATTAAGTACATCAGATGAGATAAAAAGGATACTTAGAGAGCTATCATTTTTTGGGACAAATTTTTGGAAATATTTTAATTGAAATTGAAATATTTGAGTTGAGTTTGTTTTTTTGAATTATTGTTTTGAATTACCTACTTATCTTACCATTTCATTTTTCGAAATTAATTGAGCCATGTTTATTTGACCATTCATTCTATAGTAATTATTTATATTTTACAATTATATGTCATGCCTTATAAAAACTGAATCGATTTTGAAGATCATCGCCAATTTTTTAGTTTTTTCGGGTACAAAACTCAAAGCTCGTACATGAAACATAGCTAAGAACACTCTCCGTTAAATTACCTTTCAAATGAAACCAAAAAAAATTAAAATAGGTGCATCCGTTATGCGCTAAAGTGCCACAGACACACACACATAGCGGTCAAACTTATAACACCCCGTTTTTAGTTCGGGGGTTAAAAAATGATCAAACCACCGGAGCCCTCCTTTTTATTAAAGGCCAGTGAGATTGTATTAAAAGGTCACATATTCCTATTGCTTATATTTATTAATAAACCTTCTATCCTGATATTATACTCGGTATTTGATAGTAAACCCTCTTGACTATGAATTTTTTATTTATATATCATTATAAACAAAATTTATTTTAATTGGCCAAGACAATATTACAAGGAAAAGATTTTATCCGTATTACTAACCAATGTTAGAACTGTCAAAACTGTCTAGGCAAAAATAATTCTATCCTTAGTGTCATGACTGCGCATACAATTTTGTCATCATGTTTATATACGTATAAAACTTCAGTGTTTTGTAACAACAAAAACACTTGAAAGAAATATATTTCAAGAGCTTAGAAATTTTACCCTCAAAAAAGTTTAGTTTCATTTAGTATTCCATCAATTTTTTTAAATGTTTGTATAATTTCGATACAGAAACTTGAATATAAACTTAAAATTAAAAACAACTTCTTTACAGAAGTAATGTAAAATGAAGTAGACTCACGATTTTTTTTAATCGAAGCCTGGTAAATTTAAGAAATGTATGTCCAAATTTTTATGTTAATCTATCACTGGCTAAGTTTTATAAAAATATCCAATTTGTAACAACTAACAGAGTCATGCATTTAAAGATATTGTATCTAATAAGTAAAAATACCCATATAGAAAGTAACAATTTAGATAGATTCACGTTTCAAAACCGATTTTTTATTTTTACTTTTTGTTTTTGTTTACTTTTTAATAATGTATACGATATTTATATACATCATGGACTCTCGATTATAATTGATGATTTTTAATATGATACATACAGCGTAAACTAAATATTGACAAATATCTTGTCTAGTAATCTTAATTAAAGAGATTTGAAAAAACTACACTCGAACCAGGACTCAAAAACCCGGACTTCTTGGATTAATGTCAAGCGCCCTACCAATTAGGCCATTCGAGTTCTAGACACAGAGTGCAATTTTTTTTTCAACTCATTGAATACTTTATTCTCTATTGTTGATTAACCAAACTTACTATAGGAACGAGCGAATGAATTTGTAAAAGTGATCTATATAGATCAGTTTAAAGGACTTGAACCAAAATTTTATTTATACAATCAATAACTCTAAGCGGTGCAAAGATTTGACTAAATCTACACTCGGAGGGAAAAATAAACCGTATTGGAAAATAGTAATATACAGATTTTATGTAAACAAAAAGAATGAAAATCGAAATTTTAATATATTTTCCACTTGCAATTATAATGTAAACAGAAATTTTCGTGTGAAATATTTAATATTCAGTAGAAACTGTTCATATAAAAAATCCACTTATAAGAAGCCATTATCTTTAAGCATTTACATTTTTATCGCACCAACACACCATATACGGTTAACGATAAAACGTCTCCCCTGTTATTGAGTGATATATTATTTGTAGTAAATAAAATTTATTATCTCGAATCAAAAGACATTAAAAAGTCAAGGGTAAATAAAAAAAATGAAGAAATTATACCATTGGATCAATAAAAACCACACATAATGTCAAAAACTACACGAAATATTTTTATATAAATATGCAAAAAAGTCGAGAGATACACAAATTCGATAAGGAAATTTTATTTGTGCTTTTATTACAACTAAAACATTCATTACGTTTTCTAATCTTTAAATCTAAAATTAACATAACCTTAAAAATGTTATCAACTTTATTTTATACATGTTAATTACTTATGTTGGATAAACTAAATTGTAATTGAAATGTTCTTTTTAATTATTATTTCAATTGTGAAAAATTACATTTTCCCAATGAATAAACGAATGAACAACAACCTCAATCTATATTGGAAAAATAGGAAAAGTGTGTTTATATATATATAACAATAATATAAGCACAGTTTTATATATGGGTTGTAAAGGATGTTGTCCTAGATTCAAACTGATACGAGAAATAGAGGTCATGAGGTATTTATTTTTTAAAAAATCTCACCATTATTTTTTTTTTTTTTAAATTCACTTTGTAAAAAAAAAGTAAGAAAATTAAATAAAAAAAATTTCAATAAATACACAGACACGCTTAAAACACAAGAAAATTCAATATATTTTTTTATATTTTTGAAAACTAATAATAAATTTTATTGATAAAAAATAAAATATTTTATAACCTCAAAATATAAATAAAATAAAAAATCAATTCAGATAAAAATAAGCATGGTTTTTTATATTATATTTTTGTGTGTGTATCGTTATATTATATAAAGTTCACATTTATTAAATATAATTTTTTAAATTTATTTTTAGAATTATATTTATTATATATTGTATTTCAATTAACGATATAATCTAGTTTTCCAATTATAATATATGTTATATTATAACACAAATAATGAATTTAAAAAAGTAAAATTACACTTATTGTAGTAACTAACACTGAAAATCCGTCACTAGGTAGATTGGAAACATTGACCTCACCCCTGGCTGGAAAGCTTGTATAACGTGCAACGCCCGGACTACAGCGCATGTATTATATTCTGTTGTTTGTCGTTGAACTGAAGTACTTCGTATAACATCGTAATATATCGTTGGATATATAACGAGATCGCATAAGCTCTATGTTATATATTATTGAGGGAATAAATTTCATTCGATATTTTGTTAAAAGTTGGTAAAAAATACCACACTAATAACACTATAAAATAGTTTCAGTGAAATTTAATTTAATAATGAGGTAGATGACTGATGTCAAATTTTCCACATTACCTATAAAAATGTAAAAGTAGACCCTAGCAATATTTGAAAGTTAAATTAAAATTGATTAATAACGAAGAAGCATTCAAAGATTGTTGCCCATTTCTTGCAAAACTGTGTTTTATGTTAATATGTATGACGATACCGTGTAATGACGTCACTACTCTATATCTTCCTCTTTGATTAATTATGAACTTCAATTTTCTATCCATGAAGTGACAGTTCTTCATCTGAAGTCTTCATTCCTATTCTGTGTGCAAGGAAATAAAATACCATAGAATTACTTAAACAATTTTCCATTTATTTCCCGGTAGTTCGACGTTATTATTTAATACTTAATTCGTTCGGAAAAGAGTAAAGTTTACGGCAAAAAAAAACTACTTTGATTTTCTTACTATAAAATAAAACTAATTATAAATAATTATACTTTAAAATATTTTTATTTCAATATATTTCTAATTTTTCAGAAGTATACTTTTATTAGAGTATACTCCTAAACAATACAACTTAACAAAAAAAACCCACCAAAAATGCAATGAATTGTTAGGACTGAAATTTTTGTCTAACCACATGGCTAAAGATTCTTTTGGTTAGCAATTACACTCAGTAAAAAAATCCGATAAAATATTTTAATTTCTATACATTTAGTTTACACGCATTTAAGTAGACATTGCCTGTGCACTAGAAAAAATGACGGATTACTGAATGCCTACTACAATATATATGGTGTTTTATTTAGATTTATATAGATATATATTTTGGAATGTTACGGAATTTTTTGCTACAACAATACCTTTGTATATGTAGCCAATGAGATGAAACTTTTTTTTCTTTCGCTAAATAACTGACTGTTTTTAATTAATTTTAATGATAAAATTTTTTTTGAGATATTTCATTAATATTTTATTCAACAACAAAAACCGAAGCTTTTTTCTTGGATTCTTGTGTGAAGATTGTTCAAAGTGTCTTTATAGAATACAAAAATTTTCTTTATCAATTCAAGTAAGTATGCAAGTAGTATTCAAGTTCAAATATGCTTTTTGAACTATTATCCTGGATACCTAAAATGGTTCAAAGTGAATATTTCTGCTTAATATGTTGTCACTTAAGTATGCTATAAACGTAAATAAAAGTATGCTAGAGTAGAGTTCACACATGCCATTTTAAACTTTTAAATTTAACAGTTTAATATTAAATAATTTTTGAAGAAGTACCAGAAGTGTAATAATTTACACATGCAATTGCTCGATGTCAAAAGTAGAAGATATTAATAAAAGTAAAAATTGAGAAAAATATATTTGGAAAATGGAAAAATTCAACCTAGAAGTCCCGGACATCAGTTAAAATTATATAATTGTGTTAATTAACATAATCAAACAACATAATCAATCTATCAAACAGATGACAGCTGGAAAATGAGAAGAACTGTATTGATATTTTAGAGATTAAATTTTATCTTATTAGATACAAAAAGCTGAAACAACGACTTAAAATATAAATATCAGTTGATGTTTTAAACCTTTAAGTTAAAACAATCACGTTTTTTAACATATTTCAAATAAAATAATAAATAAATACGATTTACTTTTACAAAAAAAAAATAAACATTTTCTGTATATTAAATTAATTTTTGCTTTTTTTTTTTAAATGTTTATTCATAAAACGTAAAAGCTAATATATAGTCCAAGAGAAACATATATTATGCATCAAAAGCTAAATCTACCAAATTTCAGTATTTTGTAGCTTTTATTTTATTGAAAAAATCGTTTTCACCAATCTTTTAAACACACCAAACTTGAAACTTATTTTTTTATGAAATTCTATTGATTGATAACCGAAAAGTGTTCATGGCTATTTTAAATTTAATTAATTTTAATCTATGTTTTTTTCATAACGGTATTTTGGGGGAAAGTCTTTAGCAATATTTCGTAGTTAAGTTATTTTTCTTCCGATACCAATTTAGATTCTTTAAATCTTAATTGTATAAGTTTAGTAGTAACTATATAAATTTATTTTTTGGCTAACATATGAAGAAACTCTAAGTCAGAGTTATATTCCCCTCAAACTAAATCTTGAAAATTTCTTTCTCTCAGAAAATAGAAAACTCTTTTATATACTATTTTCCATTTTTGTTGGACTAATAAATATGGTGGTATATTTATTTGTAGGTATATGAAACACTTTTCTCTGTGTTATTCGCAACATACTCGCATATACATACATACACAATAAATGAGAATTTGTTTGTTTGTTGTGGCTTATGTTTAGGTAATTTGAAATTTTAATTAAATAAATTTATAAATAATAAATTAGTTATGTAATTTATTCATATATTCAACATTTTATATGTAACACAGAAATCTCGTTGAAATATCTATCAATTGAGAAGACACTTGATTTTTTCTATTGTAAAATATTAAAGTTTATACATAAAAAAAATAGAATTCAAACTAAAAATAATTTAAAGCCAATTATATGTTTGAAAGTTTTGAAAATGTTTTTGACTGTCAGATTAAAATTAAGATGACTTTGCTTGCGTCGAAATTATCAAAGAGTTCGTTCACACGATATCTAAATTTCAGTAATTATTTAACGTATTCAGTACCTAATTCAGATCTAGAAGAGAGCGTGAAAACTTGAAAATGATAATCTTATCTCAACTACTTAAATTTTGAACAAATTTTGTCATAAACTTTTGTCAGGAACTAGCTTTACAAAAATTTCATAAATAATACATTTTGTATCATTGATTCATTTGTAGAGCCTAACTTTATCGAGCTTATATCCTCTATATACCACTCTCAATATAGGCAATGCCAACTTTAAAGGCCCACATACTAACTTTCAATTTGCTTGTCTTCGCTTAGCTCGCTTCGTAAACTACATCTTTACTTACATCTCCTTGGAAAATAACACGGCTGACTTTAGTCTTAACAAGTGAAAACAAACAATTGACTGAGTTAATTGTTGAAATACCATGTATAGACAGTGTTGAGACGGATAGACGGACAGACGGACAGACAACCGGAAATGGTCTAATTAGGTGATTCTATGAACACCTATACCAAAATTTTTTTTCGTAGCATCAATATTTTTAGGCGTTACAAACTTGGGACTAAACTTAATATACTATGTATATTTCATATATACATGGTGTAAAAATCATGAGCACATGTATACATTTTAACATTTCTAACTGTCATTTTTGCCACTAAGGGGATGAATCTCCGAAAATCATTTCTTAGTGCACACTTACGTCATTTAAGAAACGTTTGTACTTCTAGACCCAGCGGTTTCAGCGGTTTGCCCTGATCGATCAGGAAGTCAGTCTTTTATTAATATAGATTACAAATTCCATTAGATTATTTTTGCGAAAATCATTATATTTTAACTGAACCCATCTTTTTCTGAATAGCAAAGGTGTTAAGAAAATTTTTAAGAATCATGAAATTCTTCATCAAATCAGTTTGTAAAACACTCTTCTCTAATAATCTGACGTTTTATGTCCATGTCCAGGTTTATTCAGAAATAAAGAGGCATACAACGTATCGAGTTCAAATAGTGTTTAATTTTAGCTTTGAAAATAAAAAGCTTTTGATATAGCAGTGATTTGTTTGTATACAACAGGTTTGAAACGATTTTTATATGGGAAGGGCTTTCCAGTCATTTACGAAAATACTTGACCTGAAGAAGAGAATTAAATGAATATATTCCTTTATCAAAATAAAATCCATTATCAAATGAAAAATAATAAATATAGAATTATGAAGAAATAATAAAAAGGCTTAAATATTTTCGGTTAATCCAAGAGAAATGGATCCGTATATATGCTAAAACAGTGTCATTAAAAACAATAAGCTCACTATTTTCAAATGCGACGTACTTTACTATTCAACATTAAGACTTACTTAGTAACTTTCGGGATTTTTTGCCCAGATAGTATCGTAGGACATCGGATGCACACTGAATTCATATAATTATGATTGTAACATGTTTCCAAATAAATATTATGTGCTTTGTAATAATATACGTTCGTATATATGCACATGTATAATGAACATACTGTATTTGAAAATTTTCATGTTTATTTAGTGAAGTTCAAACAAAGTCCAACTTCCTTCCTGTCCAAAACTACTCTTCCATGTCGGTTTTAATATATAAATAAATAAAAATGATATAATATAAATAAATACAGACAATTTTCATTATTTTGTAGGTGGATTAAACGATTCAATATTATTATATGAACTTTTACAGAAATTGTATACAAATTTAAGGTTTTCATTATAGAACTTGAACATTTAGTTTTTACAGGTTTATTGTTTAGTTCAAAAGCAAGAGGAAGGAGATGAATCTCAAATTCAAATAGTTTCAAAATTAGTTTAAGTAATGTGGAAACCCTTCGTATAGCTGATGATCAAAAATCTGGAACAAAGAGTAAAATATGTTTGTATGGATTTCCAACGTGTGTCCGAAAGCATGACACTACAGGTGATGATAATTGTAATGAATCGAAAATAAGACAAATCATCGTAAGTATGAGTTTTGAAGGTTCAGTTCATAGCCTAAAGTTCGATTGCAAAAATTATATCACGATACTTGCAATAAATTTCCACAAACGTATTTTCAAACTCATGCTACACGGCATCATATCAGCGAAATAATCGCTAGAACTGCTTATAACGGTTTTTATCTTACTTTTTAATATTATGAGACTGACAAATCATAAATAGACGAAAAGTGCTTATAACCTTCTGGGCCACAACTAAAAATTCATTATGGATTATAATAATTACAATAATGTCGACAGCACTAATTCTGATTAAACATCGAATAGTATCTGAATAAAATTACTGCCTCGGATAAATTTGCAGCTGTTTGTTCTTTTATCCCCCGAACTATTTTTATCCCCCGAACTGAAAAAAATAAGTAAGACCGCTATGTGTATGTATCTGTGTGTGTCTGTCTGTGGCATCGTAGCGCCTAAACGGGTGAACCGATTTTAATTTTTTTTGGTTTCTTTAGAAGGTAATTTAACGGAGAGTGTTCTTTGTTATGTTTCAAATGCGAAGTTAAGGTTCTGTACCCGAAAAAATTAAAAAATTGACGATGATCTTCAAAATCAATTCAGTTTGTAAAAGGCATGATATATAATTGTAACATACAAATAACTACCATGGAAAGGAATGGTCAAATAAACCTGGCTGAATTCATTTGAAAAAGTCAAATGGTAAGATAATTAGCTAATTCAAGACAATAATACGAAAGAACAAAATCAACTCAAATATAATTAAAATATTTCCTAAAATTTGTCCCAAAAAATGATAGCTCTCTAAGTATCCTTTCCTCTAAGTATTCTATGAATGAGTAGATTGAATATATCTAAGAAAAATCTCGATCGAATTGTCTTAGGAGCTAACATCAGACCTGATTTTATGGCATCGTAGCTCCTAAACGAATTATCCAATTTTGATGTTTCAAGCAATTTGCTCATCAGTTAGAAAATCATCACCTCTTTTCTAATTGTTATCGGGTACAGATACCTAAGTTCGCACTTGCACAGACTTGCAATACCCCTATTTTAAGTTGGGGGATGTAAAACGAAAAGTACTGATTGTATTGTATCGCAGGGAAGTAATATACCATATAGTTAATTTTCTAATTTTCTAGAACCTTATTAACCTTTAATATTCTACAAACACTTTTTACGATAATATTATTGGTACTTGGGTACTACGTACACTATGTGTATAGTTTTTTTTTACCTGTTTATGTATTTTATTTCTGATATAAATAAATTTATAAATAACAACCATTGCCTTGTTTGTTTGTTTGTTTGGCTGTTTGTTTATATATTATAACTGTTATATCTTGTATTTCCTCTACTAGTTTTTTGTACATGTGTATACAGTTTGTATCAGCATCTGTACACGTCATATCTTGGATTGCTAGTTCGATTCCCACCGCCGCTACCCGATTTAATATAAATAATATGGATGAACTAATGTGGTACAAAAGTCTTCTTTGGATGACGTATGCATGAAAGAGGTGCACTCAGCTTCTCAAAATAAATGAGAAGAAGGAACAATCAATAAAACAGGTATCGCAATGTATCTTATGGCTTAAGAATGTCCAAATCGGTCATCCTCGGCAACTTAATCTAACCTTATTTATAGTATGTTCGATGAAGGATATCGATAATTTGTAAGGAAGATTCCAAGGATACGGTTGAAATATGCGTGAAGGCAAACAGTCTGTCAAGCTTAGCACAAAAAAAAGCGTCGAGTCCGACCACAGATCACATTAAGGAAATATAAATGGGATTATAAAATGAAGTATAAATCTAGCAAGATGGAGATAATTGGGTCGTGGAACAAGACTTGAGGTTCAAGATTGATAACAGCCGAAAAAAGCGACTAACGAAACACAATTAACGTTGGAAAGTTAATAGAAAAGAAGGGGATAGAAAAATGCATGTATTTAGGACTTCGGTAACTCCGGTTAAAAAATCCTACTCGTCGAGAAAGTAAAATAATTAACATGGCCAAAATAAGACAGTCCTTTGATAGGACTACTAAGTCCTTTAATAAATGTTAAAAAAGTAATTTTACCAAGCCTACAAATATATGCTACTCCAGGGCATATATTTAAGGGTATGCCATCCTAATCTTTATTAACAAGCTTATTTTCTAGAGCTTTGTAATTTCTTGGCAACATAACTTAATCAAAATTTTGGGTTTGGAAAATTTTAATTTCTGGGCATGCAAACATTTTTGTGTTGGATGAATTGTTAGCTTTAACTTAGAAAATCATTTCTGTGCCCCAGTACTCCGTTTAGGAACACACTGTGTATATGGTACGTATGTTTATGTATTTTTTTGTTGTACCGTATTTTTTTTATAATACAACAATGTCATAGTACGACTTGTTAACCTACGATACACGGAAAACTAAGATTTGTGTATGGGCTATATAGAGCTTGTTAAAGTACATTTCACTTCATATTTAATGATTTCACTGGGAAGTTGGGTTAGGTTTGTATACATGCATAATATATGTTGGTAATTTTTTTAGGCGAATAAAATATATGTGAGACAGTTCGTACAATTTTCTTTATTTGGTTAATTATGGTGATTCACCCTTCACGAGGGTCACGCAGTTTTCTTGACAACTTGATTAATTTGAAATACTAGGCTAAGAGTGCTTACTTTAATATTAAAGATATTAAAATTTTCAAAAAAAAAATCAGACAAATGTTTTAATATTTTTAGCAAGTGAATAATATTTTATCTATCAATTTAACCAAAAATATTCCAACGTTTAATACTTTCCAGATTTTTTTTGTTAAATAAATAATAAATAAAATTGTCCGAGAAACTCTCCGTCATAGAAATTTAGTAGCAAAATGTCAAAATAATGTTTTTAAAACCATAAAATATTGACCATATTTAAAAAAAAAATTTTATTCTGCCAAAATACAGCACATTTTCGTGCGTATGTATGATGGTTGCTATTTCAAATAATCTGACCTATGAAAATTAGGAAAATATAGCAATAATTTGTAATTACTTCCAACCTTAGATAGATACTAAAACAAGTCCAGTGCACACATAAAATTTGGCAAATCTAATCTAACTATTTGTACAAAGTGATGTTTCCGAGAATTTATTTTGTGATGGCTGAATTCACTCCTTTTTTCATAATTTGAATAATGTCCGACCCGGTGTTAGCAACAGTATAAAAAACTTTATTATGTTGCTAACAGGGCATAAAAAATTACTTTAAAAAATTGTCTTGGCCTAAAAATCAGCAGATTGTTTCAAGACAATATTGAGCGTAGTAGGTGCCAGGTTAACTTCATTTTCAACATGAACAAATTCGTTCGTAGCACAGGAGCTGCGTTAGCTAAGCGAATTCTCTTAGAGATTGAAAAAATTACACATTTTTCTAAAAAAACAAATATTGCATTTTCATTTTTCAAGAATTTTTATTTCGAAAACTAAGCTTTTAGAGTAAAAATCACCAGAATACCCTTGTTTATCGGTCGATTTTTGTCAATAACGAACTTGACCTCGTCAAATACCAAAACCCTTCTTGATACCTCTTGATAATTTTGCCGATGGTCATTTTTGACATCTAGAAAGGAGGATCAATATACATTTGGAGAAATTTTTTCAAAATTCCATCATCAGTACAAAAGCAAACGCTAAAAAGTATCTCAAATTCAGTTTTCATAAATAGAAATCTACTGTGAAATAGAAAAACATTTCATTGTCAACTAAGTATGATTTACATTTGAAGAAAATATCATATAGAAGAATTTCTCATTTGAAAATGCTTTTACTTTCACTTATTAAATATTCCATAAGTGTAAATCGGCAATAAATAATACAAAAGTCGTACTATTGCAAGTCAATAATGAGTATAACGATTTTATAATATTCTACGAATACTCCGAAGAATGAGAACGCGGGGAAAGTGTATTCTATATATATTATATAAAAGAATTATCAAACAGTGTTTTTTTTCACGTACTCTTTTTATTTTTACATCATTGAATTTCACGCATTGTTTCACGCATCACTTTCATATAAATTTCAATTCTTTTGTCAAAAGTGATTTTTTAATATATTGATGGTGTATATTTCATAGGTATATTGTGTTATGCTTTACAATATGAAGAAAAAATAGTCAAGCCGCTTAAGGCTAAAAAAGTACACTATATTGAGTATTCTGCACAAAATTTCTTTTTAAAAAAACTCTATCAAATTAAATTAGTACGATGGTTTTTGTTAATAATTAAACAACAAAACATATTTCCACGGAATATAAGTAAAAGCCATCATGGAAAAACCACAAACGATTCGATAAAAACTTGAAATTTGAACAACATTCTTTGAACTCAAGTTTCAAAAGTTTTAAGCTCGCCATATATACAGTAAAACTAACTTATTTGTACGAATCAAATAGTTTTGTTTTAATCTACATCCAATATCCAGATAAAATTTTATGATGTGGGTGGAGTCCGTTACTTCGTTTTTATCCAAGCGACGACAGTGGAATCAATTTTACTGCCCTATAAATTATAATTGCTCACTTTGCCGCTGCCTGGATTTGAACATGCAACCTCTCAGTCAGTAGCCGAACGTTTTAAAGACGATCGCATATTTTTATTTTCAGCAGTAATTGATTTTCTTCAATTTTTTAATCGACTGGACTAAATAAGCGCAAAACCATTTTGAATAAGTAATTTAATTTGTAATAAATTGTTATTTAGCCAAGCAGTTAGAAATAAAGACTACACACTATGTGCATGCAATTGAATTTTCTTTTTTTTTTTTTTTCTTTTTGTATATTTTATTTATTTATTATTCCTAACATAGTGTTTAAACGAATTGTGAATTCTCTTTCATTTAATAAATATCCTTTTGTGTTAAAATGTGTTTCTCAATGAGAATTCCTATATTGAAATTTTTTTTTTTTTTTTGAATTATTTAGAAGAAAATAACATAATAGATAATTTCTTATCATAAACATTTCCTGCTGGTTTTCTCTTTTACAACAATAATCAGAAGTTTTTTAATTCCACTGTGACATAAGATTCCCGGTAATTTAATTTATTGTACCAAGATGAATGACGTAGCTTAAGATTTTGAGCCAGTATGTGAATTCATTTTTTATTTTCATCGGAAAGGGTGAACCAAAGGGTGAGAAAGACTTTAAAAGACATTTTGTATACCTTAATTTAATCGGTAAGTACGAAATAAAATTGGTTTGTATATTCGTGAAGGTTCAGAAATGTAATTTTTTCAACTATAAACCCAATTTCGGATTACTGCTAGATAAATGGGAGTGGTCTTAATATGGGCTTTGTTATACATGAGAAATTTTTTAATTCACATGAGCCGGTCTAGAGCGCGGATCTCTGGTATTGTAGTCCTTTGTTTTGCCACCAAGGTTCTACACATAGTATGAATAATTTTTAAATACTTATTGTATGACATGGATGTTTTTATGATGTTGAAACGAAACACTCTCTCTCTCTCTCTTTGTATCTTCACTAACTTATATATCCCTTTGAACTTGATCGCACTTTTTGTAACAAGCTTAATCGCCCATTTTCGTAACATTCTGATCATACATTTTCCAGTTTAATCCCCTTGTCAAGCGTGCCTAAAGTAGTTTTACTTCAAAAAGGGCTTAAGTTTTCAATTATTGTAGGTATAACGATTATACTTTTAATTATGACTCTTCTGCATTTAAAGGCTGATACGCACAATAATTAAGCAACCATTAATAAATTTGGTATTTTTCCTGTTGAAAACGAGTTGTAACAAGTGAAATTTACAAAATTTAAAAAACCCCCGACAAAGACGATTTATTCCTTGTAAACCGATTTTTGGAAACTAAGCTATAAATGTTCACAATCAAGTCGGTTCGAACGTTTAGGGACTACGATGCCACTGAGAAAGAAACAGACGCGCAGATTAATACTTTAAACTTATAACACTCCTTCTTTAACCAATATCAAAGTGATGGTCAAGGACATCAGATGAGATGAAAAGGATACTTAGAGAGCTTACATTTTTTGGGACCAATTTTTGGAAATATTTTAATTAAAATTGAAGTATTTGAGTTGTCTTTGTTCTTTTGAATTATTGTTTTGAATTTCCTAATTATTTTACCATTTCACTTTTCGAAATAAATTGAGTCAGGTTTATTTAACTATTATTTTCATAGTAATTCTTTATATGTGAAAATTATATGTCATGCCTTTTCCAAACTGAATCGATTTTGAAGATCATCGCAAGTTTTTTAGTTTTTTCGGGTACGGAAACCTAAGGTCGCACTTGAAACATAAGAAAGAACACTCTCCGTTAAAATTTCTTTCAAATGAGACCCAAAAAATAAAAATATATTCATCCTTTTAGGCGCTACGATGCCACAGACAGATAAATACACAGACACACACACATAGCGGTCAAACTTTTGGTCAAACACCCCTTTTTTTTTAGTTCGAGGAAAAAAATTCAGGAAAGTTTCTGTGTGGTTTTGTTGTTTAATCTCTTATTTTTTCTTCCTATGACAGAAAATTAATGCTTTTATCAATACATTTCACAATCAAAATGGGTCACCATCAAAAATCTGTAACGTTTTATAATAAACACAAGGTTCATATTAATAACATTATTAATATGAACATCAACTTATTTATAAAGAAGTGAAAATTCGTTTAAATCATATTAACTCATTCAATTTATAATATACGTACGTTTGAAAACACATAGGCAACCAACACAACAATTTAATACACTCCAGTTGATTCGTTTAAATTATTATATTTATTATAAATATGAAATAACAATATATTATACGGTATGCGTTGCGTTTATTTATATGTTGGATAACTCCATTCATTTAACCTATAAATGCAGGTTTTTACGTTAAAATTAAAGAATGTCGTTAAAAATATACTCTTTTCAGACTGTAAAATTTTTATCTCGCACTAATAAGAAGAAAGATTTGTATTTGTTCGATTATTCTTAATCCTAATAATCATCTCATGGCTCTCAATTAACATTCTATGAATTGACAACGTTGCATTTTCAGGGACGTTAAAAAAGTGGGGTTTTCGTAATATATGAATAGTTTTTGAGTAAAAAAGGTTTTAGTAAAATTTTTAATTAAAATTAAAAAAAAAAAACTCCGGATACATAAAAATTATTTTATCCGTTTACGAGCTACGATTCCATAGACAGATACTTCAAATACATAAACACGTTGAACACCACTCATTTTCGCTGGGAGTTAATTAAATAAAAAAATGAATTTTAGTAACATTTTTACACATTTCTCTAAGAAGTGTCTACTTAAAAAAATTGTAAAAATCAAAGAAATTATTTTCTCCAGTTTTCAAGAAAAAAAGGTCGCTATCAGCTAATTCGAACCTGTCGAAAACGATACCACCGATTAAAACACATTTCGAGTAATAATTCTGGATATGTCGGCTTAAATTAAAAATAAAATTAACTGACTGCGTCATATATTGAAAGAGACTTTCAAAGTAATGTAATTTTTATAATTTTTTAATCAGAATAACCGAAAAGAATGATTTTTATAAAATCTTTAAAAAAAATTTTTTTCTCTTTTCCCAAGAATACCTTTTTAACTCCCGACCTAAAAAAGGGTGTTATAACTTTAGCCGCTATGCGTGTGTGTGTCTGCCTGTCTGTCTGTGGCATCGTAGCGCCCAAATGGATGAACTGATTTTGATTTGTTTGTTTTGTTTCAAAGGTAATTTAATACAGAGTGTTCTGAGCTGTGCTTCAAGCCCGAGTTTAGCGTTCCGTACCCGAAAAAAAAAACCATTATCTTCGAAATTGGCTTTTAGGTAATAGGTGATTTAACGGGAGTGATTTTAGATATGTTTCAAGTATTAGTTTAGCGTTCCGTACCCGAAAAATGTCGGAGATTTTTAAAATTTTGTATATTTCACTTGTCAATAAAATCAGAAATACAGCATTTTGAAATTTTTTCAAAATTCGACATGCAGAGTATTCTAAGGTTTCTCTACCATTGTCCAAACGCTCCGTATCTTCCGAGCTAGAGTTGGTGATGGCTCATTTCAAAGTTTCTTTTATTACAATTCCAGTAATATATGTTTTCAAAAAATCAAGTAAAATGCATGTATAATGTAGTAGTCAAATTACCAAAAAAAAATTATTTTTAAATGATGAAACAACAAGTTAGTAATGGTTCTAAAAAACTTTCGTAGTTCGTAGCACATTTTTAATAAATATTTGAAATTCTGTTTACCTACTAGAGTATAAATGCAAATATCAAGATAGATATATAATATGAATATAATATGTTCATGTGTTATGAGAAATGAAAACCATTGCGCGTATAATAATATATATTATGATATTTATAAAATGTGTGTATATATTATATTATATTATAATCTACTATATACACGGGTAAAACGAATGTTTGCTTCACTTCGCTCGAAAAGTTAGATTACATTGTTCGAATATGATAACACACGAAACTTAATTCCAAATAATAAGCAAGCATAATACATACCGAGAGATTTTGAAATCTCTAATAGGTTCACATTTCCATTGTACGTTAGAATTCAAAAGTTATCCTTAACAAGACAAATTTGGTGTATTTGCGGCAACAGGTTTTTTTAGCACGTCTCATTTCAATAAATGACAAATCCTCCTATATTTAAACCGAGTTTTTCCATGTTTTTATTAATTTTATAATTATAAAGATTTCCCCCGGTGCTTCGCATATACAGAATGAAGTAGAGAAGTGTACGATTTGAAAATCGCTGAAAATAAAATCCCATCAATTTTTTTAAATTATTCTTTTAGAATTAATATTTAAAAAGCATTAAAAAAATACACAAACTTAAATTATGGTAAACTAGCTTTTACTCACGGCTTCGTCCGTGTTTTTGTCCATAAATAACTAGCAAAGATCATTAAAAAGTAAATAAAATAACATGAAACAAACAGGGTGAAGCAGTTACAATTTATGGACACTTGATTCAACCAATATTATCAGGCACACTTCTTACAAAAAAATTAATTTGTTTAAAAACATATAAACAATTGCTTTGAAAAATGGAAATAAATAAGAGAAAATAGGATTAAAACCTGCTTTATACAATGTCAAAATAATAAATATAATTTTATTTTTAATATATCTTTATAAATTATAGCTCATGTGTCATTCGGATGTATTATTGTCAATTTTCATTCAAATCCATTTTGTAGTGTTTTGTGATATCGTAACAAACCAACAAACATCCTTATTAAAACATTTATAATAAATTGGATTTAGAAACAGTACTTTTAAGTTAAAGAAGTAAGTTATAAATAAATCGAATCTAGCAACATAAAAACGAATAAAGAGAGAAACTATAAAAACGAATAGTTAAAGCACTAAAAAAACGGGACTGAAAATAGATGATTCAAGCCCTGCGGATATGATGAATCACTCCGACGTCTTCACAAAGTTTTACCACCTGGATGTATACCATCTTACTGGAGTTATTTTATTTACTTATAAATTATCATTTTTTTGTTTAAGGGTAGATAATTACATTTAATTTTTTTAAGACACTTTGTATAAATATGCATGCAAACTTACTAAAATGGTGTTGAGAGAATCATTCATGTTCATTATAAACACCAGTTAAGAGTCGTTTTGATACGATTGTTTTTAGTTCGTAAAATGTTTTGTTTATTGGTGCGATGAGTTTATATCCAGATATAAATTAAAATATGAACTAAATTCATTGAACATAACTTTTCTATGAGCGTTATGGAAATTTTTTAATAACAACCAAAAAAAAAAATTTAATATATTTTATGTCCGCGTTAAAGCTTAATAGCTGATATAGGCTGGATTTTTTTACTCTTAATTTCAAAAATCAACATCCACCGAAAAAACAAGGAAATTCAACATGATCAAAACTAAATCTCCCCACTCCCAAACCCCTCAGACGGGCAAAAAATAATTTTGTTATTTAGGACACTTTGTTGGATTTTAAATTATACCTTAAAGACTCTCGTTTTTTCTTCGATTATCTTGAAAAAATCCTAGCCTTCGGAGAAGAAGATTTATTTTAATATATAAAGTGAGCATCCTTCTTTCTGTTTTTTGTGCGATAGGTTTTTTAGTGGCGTAAATTTTGTGGAGTTGATTTTAGTATATTAACCGGTGATATTTGATATAATTCAGTATCTAGTACAGCAGCAAATAACCTCCCTACCAAAATTATGCAATAGGCCAGGCCATTAATAAGTCATAACTAGCTATATTACTCTTCTTTTGGTGAAGTTTGAAACATATTTATTTGTTTGTCCGTTTTCATTAAATTGTAAATTTTTCTCTTTCACAAGAATTCCTGCTTTACTAATTTATTTACTCATTTCATAAACCTTTATGTTTTTTGTATTTCCTTATGCGTATTTACGTACGTCCATAGAGTAAAAGAATTAATTGAGAAAGAAAATGTAAACTTCAATTTAATAAAAACATGTTTATTATGAATCTGAAAATCTATCCCTTTAGATTTCAAAAAAAAAAGATAATCTAATATGCAGTGATAATAATGAAAAGCACTACTTAAATAAAATAGCATCAGAATCTGATGTTGTAAATATTATTATGTGAGTATGTAGATAAACATTAAGTGTCTAGAAGAGACATGTAACATAGCGAAAGTTCATGTTTTAAAATCTTATTTAGAATTAAACGTAGTTCTATTAACCCTCAAATTATTCGGGTGAGGAGCCAAGGAAAAATTTCGGTGAATGTCGACATGTGGGGTAAATTTTTTACAAACTTATTTAATGTCTCGAAAGCTACGAAAAAAAAGAATTAATCGTAAGAACTGAGCGTGAGATTTCGACTATAAGGTAAGAGACCATTTTTGTCAATGCTAGAATACAACAACAATAGTAAAATCATTTAGTGCCGAGTCGTAACTGGGCAGATAGATATAGAGACAGCCTCCTTCACATCTTTCTTAAAGAGATTTTGAGGTAATTAGCGAACTTTTCCAAATGATGGCGTTGTGAGATCTACAGCTTTTCTTTTTAAAGAAACAGGTTTGAAGTTTAAATGAATAACTTTTTTTAAATCAATTTTTTACTGCTTATTTACTAATAGGTAGTGTATGTTTAAGCGAACAAAAATTTTTGTTCTACTATGTATGTGCTTCTATGATAGTTTCATGAATTTGGCTTTATTTTTCCGTTTCAAACGTTTAAGTATTTCAGGATTAATTTTAATGTTTTGAAAATATTTTTATTCGAATCGCCATGGAAATAAACCTAAAAATGTGTTCCTAACACGTTTGTTTTCGAGAAGTTGAAAAATAATCAACATTTCGTAAACGTCGTCATAAATCTATAAATATAAAAATAAACCCCTATTTCTCTTGGTAACGCAATACTTGAGCACGGCATTACCGATTTCATTCATTTTTTTCAAATATTTATTAATATTTTGAAGAAATTTTTTACATAAACAAAACATGAAGAAGTTTAGAAAATTTAATACAAAATATTAAATCCAAGAATTGGTGGAAACGCATATAAATATATACATAATATTATCTTACAATGTACTTATGTATTTATTTGCGCTCCCACCATTTCATTCTAAAACTATGTACAGGTACTTGAATTGTATTGAGGTTTTATTAATTCAGGTATTGTGTAAACAACATACGTTATGCTGATGATACAGTGCTGATGGCAGAAAATCCCCAGAATCTCCAAATGTTAGTGGATAAAGTAGTAAATGCAAGTCAAGAGTGGAACCTTAAAATTAACAAAAAATAAATAAAGTAATGGCATTTACACGGAAAAAAGTGACTGAAAATAATAAAGTGTAACGGTGTTTACCTTAAACAAGTTGGTGAATTTAGATACCTGGGGAAACTCTTTCTCAACAATAATAAGAATAGTGTTGAAATAAAATCAAGGATAGGGCGAGCAAAGAGTGCATTTTTGAAGCTAAAAAAGTTCTTAACGGATAAAAAAATAAACAAAAGTATACGTGTGCGGTTTCTAAAATGTTACGTTTGATTAGTTTTTCGTTACGCTTGTGAAACGTGAACCTTGTCAACAAATATAATAAAAACAATAAATTCATTTGAAATGTGGTGCTATAGAAAGATCCTAAAAATTTCATGGAACACATACACAACAAATAGTAAAGTGCTTAAAACTATTAGACTTTCAGCAGAACTGAGCCAGACCGTCAAAGAAAGACAATTAAGGCACTTTGGGCATATTATTAGATCGAACAAATATAATATGATCAAGGTGGCTTTATTTCGTAAAATTTCAGCTAAACGAGCAGTTGGAAGGAAAAAAATTAACTGGATGGATAATCTAAAAGCTTGGACTGGAATGACATTAGAAGGAATATGCAGAGCCCCGGAAAAGCGAAAAACATGGACTAGCGTAGTCTCTAACATCCCTTAAAGGGATATGGAACCATACATACATACATTGTGAATAGGAATTTATTAGAGCTATATGCATACGCAAGAAGATTGAAATCCTTATAAATTTAAAAAGGGGAAATTTTGTAAATTAAAAGATTACGACACAAAAATTATATTTGAGAATATAATTCCCATTACAACTCTATTATTAAATATTTTATTTTTAATTTAATTAGGAACTTTGTTAAATAGGAAATTCGTCTATCGGAAACTAGACTAACGAAATATTACCACCTTCCCTTCCCTTGTCTTCACTTATCTCCGTTTTTGTTCACAATTTAATGAGTTTTAATTTTTTGGTACGGAAACCTAATTCTTTTGAAAGTAAAATACAACCCATGTTACTTGCTAATAATGTAGCATTCAATAGGTGGAATAATTTATGAAAAAATGACAAATTTTTATACAAATTTCGACACCGTAGGAGTAGGATTTTGGAAAATCGGAAGACTACGTCATACAAAAAACACTCCCTCCAGGTTTCGGGTCTATACGATCTGCCAGTCAGTCAGTAAATCAGTAAATGAGTCATTCAGGACAAAGCATTTTATATGTATAGATAAGATATCGACGTTATGAAAAGGACCTTTTAAATTCTTGTCAGCAAAGTTGTATAATTTAGCTTCATTGCTCAAGTGAACAGCGGCTGATTGTTTTAGGTATTAACTGTGGTAGTATTAAACTCGTTTATAATTTCTCGAAAAAGAATAAGTGAAATTAGTGGTAGTCGTTTTTCGGTGAAAGCCTCTATAGAGCCGCCTAGATTACCTAAATGTTAAATTCGACACTGCTTCTAGGTGCTTTTGTCACCGAACGCATATAGTTACTCCTGTTATATGTCTACAATACCTTCCATGATACATGTAAACCACGATATTATAGTCAATGTAGATGATATAATTCTAGTAGACACTATTATACATACTTGTACGTACACTAAAACCAAACAGACAGACACCCAAGTCTAAACAAGTGAAAACAAACAATTGACTGAGTTAATTGTTGAAATACCATGTATAGAAAGTGTGGAGCACAATCGTTGGTTTTTTTGACGTCACGTAAATAACAAAAGATATTCACTTTTAAATAGACACACACACACACAACTGATATTCCTATATTAATACATACTATAAAATTTGCACCTAATTAACGCCCTCGTGGGTAAACAGTGATGTTTACAAAAAAATGTTTCAAACAAAAGTTTTTTATTTTTTTATAAGGAACATTTTTTACATTTAAACTTTTGTTCTAACTACCTCTAACGGTTTACAAGATGGGTCCTACGGACCCAAGACCCAATTGACCTATGATGCTCATTTACGAACTTGACCTCACTTTTTACGTCCTGAGTACGCTGTAAAAATTTCAGCTCGATATATTTTTTCGTTTTTGAGTTATCGTGTCCACAGACGGACGGACGGACGGACGGGCAACCGGAAATGGATTAATTAGGTGATTCTATGAACACCTATACCAAAATTTTTTTCGTAGCATCAATATTTTTAAGCGTTACAAACTTGGGACGAAACTTAATATACTATGTATATTTCATATATACATGGTATAAAAATATACTCTAAGTAAAGTAAAGCAGTGAGCGTACGTTAGTAGTTAGATGGTTGTAGTCTTTTACATTTTCAACATTTCATTATATCATTTTATGTGATGTTTTCTATGTGTATTCATGTTCACTCGTCTATTTAATAATTTTCACTTACTTTGTTAAGAAAATTATAATACTTATAAAGAAAAGTTGGTAGTTATATACGTAGGTACTACACACATGTGATTATTAAAATGCACTCTAAATAATATTTACTGAATGTGCGAATTAATGATAAAAAAAATTAATCTCTTATATGTATCGTTTTTTTTTTTTTTTTATTAACACAAAATCAACATATGTTAAGGTACCTGCAGCGTAGATAGATTCTCAAAATGGTCCTCTTTAAAAATACAATTCTTGTAAGCGTTTGAATAACTTTAAATTTCGTGCTCATGTTCGGTACCATAGATAAAACTGCAAGTTTATTTCAAAGAAAAATGTCCGCCATCTCTGTAGTAGTTCATAGTTTATTTATTTTTTTTTTTTTTAGCAAAAATTGCAAAAAGTATAAACAATTAAAGATGAGAAAAAGATGGAAATTTCCAATAAAAACTTATACTCCCGAAATTCTATCTCCATTATTTATAATTTTAATTGACCGCTGAGAATAGGTCTTTCGCGTCGTTTTTAGATAGTTGTGAGTATCGCACACTATATAATTTTGTAAGGTATTAAATATTTATTAAAAAATTTGAAAAAATTATGCTGTATTCTAAATACCTTAAAGAATGGGATAACATTTGAAAACTATTGAAAATTTAAAAAAAGGTGCTAATAATAAGAGAAATGTTTACTTGATTCAAGAAAATTCTTAAGTAATAGAATACTTGTTCTCTTGACTTGAGGTATTTCCAACATGAAAGCAATTGTAGACAGATCAGGCCTATTTTTTCACAGGCTCAGAATAATGTTAGCTGTGAGATCCCGAAGTTGCAGAATTTTTGCTGGTTTAGCTTGCAAAATAGTTAGCTGCAAAGTTGGTGATTTCGAGAGTCAAAGCATAAATAACTCCTCCCAGCTATTTTTTCGATATTAAAAAGTTCTCTTGACGGAATTTAGAAAAATAGTAGAAGAGTTGAAAGAAATGTTTTAAGAACCAAAAAACTATAATTACGTCGTTTTGTTTTAGAGATATTCATTTTAAAGTAAATTGGTCAAAATTAGTAACTTTGGCATTTAATATCTCGTGTTTTAAACGGTCAAAATTACTGAAACTTTGTGTTTTAATAGTCAGCCTTAATCTTAGTCTGTGAAAAAATTCGTTAAGCTCTGTCGAAAAGTGGATTTTTCCATAGTTTTAGCACAGGAACTGCTAATACCATGCTGGAAATACCAGAAATATTTATTTGTTATAAGAATATTGACAGTCAGGTAAACGCGTTGACTTCAATTCAACAATTTGTTTATCGTATGTCAGAATAAAGGCTGCAATAATGTGTAAAATTTCCAAATAAAACGGACACATTTTGTTACACCCTGTGAATACTTCTTAAAATTTAATAAAAACATTATTAACTTACTATTTTGTGAATTGTGTACAATTGATTAGTGAATGTATACATATTACATACACTAAAAAACATTATAGATAATCCTTTAAACAAAACTTATGTATTCCGTTATTGAAGTTCCACTTAATAAAATGGTTTATCATTATACGATAATCAAGGAACAAAATCCTTCTTATACACATAATACTAAGGAAGAACAAACTATTATATAAGAACAGATTGTGTGTGTGTGTATGAAAGGTGCTCCATGACTCTCAGATTTTATGAACGAGTAGACTTTAAGGAGATATTTTGGACAATTTATAACTATTTCCAATTAAACTGATGGTACTTTTTAGTATTACTTGTTTGAGGAACATACATCTCGTCTCCACAAGCTTGTTTAACGAGATATCAGATGAGAGTGAATTATTTGAAATTCGAAAAAATACCGATAATCACAGCAATGTTTTTTTGTGTGACAGCATTATAGAAACTTTATTGTCGTAGAAATTAGACCATTTTCTGGGATCTGGGACACCACGGTTTTTTTTGAAAAGATGAATACATACTTGAAACTTTGTAAGTGGCTTCCTTTTGACGAGCCTACCAAACTTTCCTCTACGACTTTCTTCGAAAAGGCTGCGTTTTGATATTATGTCATATTTGAGTTATCGCTTTTTGAATACGCCGCAGCTAAATTGTCGGAGACTATGACCACTTGATAGCATTAATAATTATTCAACAATTCAGCAAAAGTAAACCATGTACGTATTCAAAAACAAAATACTTAAGTACGGCGGGTTCGAAGTGGTACAAGCTACAAGCTCATACAACCTCATCGGTGCAGTATTTTTGTCGGACAAAATATTTTATTGTTTAATAATTATGAATGTTATGAAGTGGTCATAGTGTCCGCCAAATTATCTGCTGCGTTTGAAAAGCCTTTTCGAAAAAAAAAACCGTAGAGGAAAGTTTATCTAGACTCGTCAAATGAAAGCCACTCACGAAGTTTCATGTATGTATTTACCATTTAAACAACCGTGGTCCCATGATTTAAATAATTTGTTGAAATAAGAAAAAATAATTTAATGGTTTTCTTTTATTCATTCTTTTAATAATTAAAGTATATTTAACGAAAAACGCGTGACACCTTCTAGAAACAAGAGAACCCTAGAACACTCTGTATATGTTTCTGATATAGATATAGCGATATATATTATATTATTCATTTAAAACAAAACTTAATTATGTTTTAAGCAATTTTCAGGAAATTATATTTATAATAAATAATGAAAATATAAATTATTATTATATGTATTAGATTCTTCATGTTTGTAATGTTGTTTTACTACCAATAACGTACGGGAACAGAGAGATCGCAGGGAAATATGTGAAATCATTATTATGTTTGTGTGTTGTATACGCGCGCGGTTTAGGTGATGGTATAATAAGATGATTGATATTATAATTTAGATAGATTTGAATATAATTATATAAATATAATTTTATAAATATAATTATCTTTACTTTATACATATTATAAATAAATTTATTTTTAATAAAATTTTCTGTATAATGTTAATAATTAATGATTTTCTTTTGTATTATTCATTGTACAAAATATATAGGTCATTATTATGGGAGGTAATGTTGAAATTTATTTTTATTACCGGAAATAATTTTTTGAAGCAAATTTCGAAAATTAGACAAATATTTTACGAATTTTTATTCTGAAAAAAGATGTATTGTTTTATGCCATAAATCATAGCACTTCTTTATACACATTTATTACCAAAATACTAGGAACAGCAAAGCAAGTAATAGCTTTTACATTAAGAAATACAGTCAAAATCAGGGACTACCAATTTCGTTATAAGTGTAAATTGTTATACTTAGGTAACGAAAGTATGTCCATATGCAAACATGTTGGTTATAATTTCGCTATGACTGTGATATCCTTACTAATATTATAAATGCGAAAATAACTCTGTCTCTGTTTCTGTCTGTTACGCAATCACGCCTAAATTACTCAACTAATTTAAATGAAACTTGATACAGAGATAGTCTAGAGCCTCAGATAGGACATTTTTTATAGGACCTATGGGCTATTTTTTATAGGACTTATGCTACGAAAAAACGGCTGTAAGGGTTTGAAATAGGGGATTAAATTTTATATATGCATCCATACAATTTAATTATATAAATCCCTATATATTACAAATGTAAAGTAAGGATGTTTGTTTGTTTGTTTGTTACGCTTTCACGCAAAAAGTACCGAATGCATTTGAATGAAACTGCACAAAAATATAGCTCATACATCAGAAAACACATGAACTATAATTTATAAAGATATCTTAAAAATAAATAAACAATTAATTAAATTTAGTCGGACATTTCACTGCTTCATCTATAATCATCATTTCGAACCATACAATTAATATTTCTCTAAAATTTAAATTCGTAAATGTCAAACAATTTATGGCCCTCTTTTCTGATAAATTATACTCAATGAATCATGACTATTTTACACTTAAAAAATTTAAAAACTGTGCATATATTTTAGCTATGTAAAACAACCCCTTCAATTGTTATGGATGGGGGATGAGTGAGATCAAGTGAGGTGAAGGCTATAGCGGTGGTTTTTAGTTTTAAGCTCAGTGAAGCGAGTGGGTATCAAATTAGTATGAAATAATTGGGTGCAAAATAAAATTTTATTTATTTTGTTAACTAGAAAAATATACACATAAAAACAGTGTCTTTGTACATGCTACTGATCATTATAGCTGATGTGTTGGCTTATAATTCCAATCAATTTTGGTCACTTTAACCGATACGTCGTTATAACCAATGTTTTTACTGCCGATACAGTCATACATAAGTTTTATGTAGAGTTTCGGCCCGAATCTTTCATTTTTGTCGTGCGACATCCTTATCTCTATTTTCAGTTTTCAAAATGGTAGGGTATATTATGCCATTCGATTTTTATTTGTTAAAATTGTCTCACATAAAAGCCAATATGTTCATTAAATTTGTTTCCAAGAAATTGAAATTAATCTGGTATTATATTTGGATTCTTTCAGCTTTTTCTATAGAAATTATTATAAAGCATATATGTTTAATCTGAATTTAAATTTGAAATTAAACATATTAAATGTAACCTGTAATATGCTGCATGTTACATGTTGGACACTAAATAGAAATAATTGAATAAGTTTCTAACAAAATTTTACATGTTTACATTTTACAAATATCATACAAATATACCTCCTACCTACATCCCTGGATTAGACAATGAGTTCACAATGAAGTAACATTTCTATGATTGATTCTTTTTGTCTGCCATTCGAAAGATTGATAAAAGGTGTAAGTTAGGTAATATAAATAAAAGTGCGGTTTTAATCGTGGATCAAGTGTTTTTGGATTTTTTTCGCGTTTTTGGATGATTTTTTGTTTGTCTATCAAATACATATATTAGAGTCAGTTATATCAAAATACTCGCAAATAAATTACAGAAAGTTTACAATTATCAATGTTTTAATTTTTAACGAAAACGCTCCATTTTTCAACCCTTTCTATAGTTGCAAACTTCCTGGTATTTTGTTCATGTACAGTGCTGTCAACAGTTTTCCGCCAGTTTGATAATGGAGCCATGATTTAAACCTATTTTTTCCTTAGCACAAAAATATCATTCAAATAGCAGACAAAAAAATATTTAAATCAGCTCATGGTCTGTATATACGAACCACGTATTATATAATTTATTTTTTATATCCATTATGTTTTTTAATTTTGTTAACCAATTGATAGGTTCCAAAAAAAAAAATATTTTCACCCACAATAATTATCGAATTAGTTTGATCATCTTTTTTAAAAAAAAAAGCTAAAAATTCTGGAAATATACATAGTTTTATCACGATGAACGTTTACGGCTTAGGAGGCAAAAAAAATTGATTAAACCAGGCCCAAAGGGTAAAAGTCTCTGACCTACTCACCGCCGATACGCTCATATTTAGCATGATTTATGGAAATAATTTGTTACTATTTTCAAAATAAACTCATTTTCTCAATTTATTAAACCGAATATGTTTTAAGGTCTTTCTCAGTATCGATTTCCTTCCAAATACACAAGATAAAATTATAGAAATTATTGCAAATATTTTCTCACAACAAAGTTAAACTAAGTCTATCCAAATGCAAAATCTTCTGAATGCCTTAATCAAGAGCGTATATGATATTTTGTTTTGGGAAAAACCAAATATATGTTAAAATCGATTTTTTGACCATACAAAACAAAGTGGAAAAAAGTATGCGACTGTCAAAAAATTGAACAATTTAGTCAGCTCAAATGTGTCACTTTTTCTAACTCTTTCGACACTACACAGACAAAAGAAACAAATTTAAATTAACTGTTTGAAAGATCAAACTTACTTTTATTTTTTCTTTAAAATCAATTCCAGAATTTTGTTTCCACTACGGTTCCATGCTTGATACATTCCTAGCGCCATAGAACCAGTTGTTGCCATATTATTCGAGTATCAAAAATGAAATTCTCGTTTATTGAAAATCATCGCTCTATTATTCATATTAGAATGATGTGAATATAAAAAATATACTATTGATATATATTCAAACATTTTATATCTACCCACCACCAACGAACCAAAAGCTAAAAACATTTTACCGAACAGCATTACATCTAAAAGAAGGCTATTTAACCTATTTCAGTTTTGTGACATGTTTGTGACTTTTGTTTGTTTATACGAATTATATAATAGGTTTGTGTACCCAATGTAGGTACATACTAACATACACACTTAAGGTAAAGTGTTGTACCTGGACTATAATGTGTGTGTAGCTTGCAAGATATTGGGTATATATGAGACGTCAATTATTATGGAGACAAAATTTATTTGCCTTAGGATAAACAACCTAACCTATGATTGCCCATGCAGTTTTGTTTTAATATAAAATTTACATTACTTTTCTTTGTCTTCTTTCTCGAGGTTTGATAAAAGTAGTGTGGTAATAAAGGAATATGAAGTTTTCGAAGTTTCGTCTCGTTATTTATCATTTCTTCAACATGATACACCAAGAGAAGCGATATAATACACGAATATACCCTGCATCGCAAATTCGTAATTCACTTAATTGATTTCAACAAAATTGAGAAGTAGGTAGAATTCATCAGTTATCCGTTTAATAATTCCATTGATCGCAGTGACATCTATAAAATGGCTAAAATATTTCCAACCATAGTCAAATGGATCACATGGTATGCAAAATTATCTGCACTGCGTTATAATTGTAAAAGCAAGGCCTTTCTCTGGACTAGATTTTTGGCCACTGATATCCAACGAGAAATGTCCAAATTAGAAGAAATGCGTTGAACGATTCCATTGTTTTGGTTCAACGTATTTATAAGAATCAGAAAAATTAAACACCGTAAGGTTGGCAATTTCCAACTTTTAACCTGACTTTGTTAATCGAATGAAAGATGCTCAGAAATAGTGCTCACACATATAAACAAGTTTTTAATAAGAAGTAGTTTTCAAGATTACTACGTTGGTACAGACAGACATATATATAGACATGTTAAACTTATAACACCCGCCTTTTTCGTCGAGAGTTAAGTTATTATTACATATATTGAATTACACGATACGAAATGCATGGCGTTTACTACAATGTTAGTATGGTATAAATACAGATACATATAGAATCTATATTAGCATAAGTAATATTACAGTATTGAATAGGTCTATCCTCCAAAATTTTTGTGGGTATCGCCAACTAGTGGGTCTGACGCTCATACTGCATTGGTAATTGGACTCGTCCAACATAGCTATTGGTAATGTTACTTTTTCCTCAATGCAGTATATAGTATGGCGTTCACAACGGTACTGACATGACGATATTCACAAAAAATTATGGACCGTGTATACTGTTTCATTTAAAATTTAAAATTGGTAGATCGCGCAGGGTTTAGTCAACAAATATTGGCTCTAATCAAATTGCTCACCCCGGGTGTATAGAATGGATGAAGAGAGAATTGCTATATTTTAAAATAATAAATTATGATCAAAGGTACAACACCCTTTCAAGAATTCGTACATGGGCTGCACAGTAGTATTTTTTATGCTTTGTTTTACACAAACGTTACACACAGCACAAACCTAACACTAAAATTGCGGATATTGTAGGCCTTTTTATATGTATTTTAATAAAATACATATAAAATTTAATATGTTTTTTTCTTTCTCTTTATAGAATTTTCGGAAGAGGAAATATCATTGCTGTCTATTTGTTCCTAGATGAGGATATTCGTCTTTTTGTACCGAGAGTTTATTCGTACAAAAACTTGATGCATATTTTAAAATATATACAAACGGATACATATGTTTTCATGAAAAATTGAGATAAAAAAAACTTTCCGTGAAAGCGTAACAAAAAAAAAACAAACAAACAAACAAACATACTTACTTTCACATTTATTATAATATATAAGGATAGGGATGACAAAAAATTGAAATTTATCCAAATTGACTTACGAGCGGGTACCTTACGAGCTGAGCTGGTAGCACAAGATACCTCTTAGCGTTTGTTTACTTCAAATTTAGAAATTAGGAAATTATGGATAAAAATTATAAGCACACAAGTATAAATAAATATAATCATCAACTGAAATAACAAATTTAAAACCAGGAAAACGTTACTTCATGAGAGAAGTTGTTGATTTTCAACTTATTAGTCTTTCGTTATACAAAATTAACGAGTAACAATTCGAAAAGATATTACTTTAGCAATTTTGACTATACAGAGTGTTCCATAATCATTAGGCCAAATCGGAACTATGTAGTAGATACGATTTTCAGGACAAAAAGTCCTTAGGTGCTTTTCGATCAAATGCACCGTACAATTTAAGATTTCTATAATTATCATAATAAGCTTTAAAGCTCCTTAATATTAAGAACGAAAATGAACGAAGTCTTAATCGTTAACGTTTCGTCAAATGAAAAATGGGAAAACAAACATTAACTCAGCTACTTTAACAAAGTAAAAGTCACATAAAATAATTTTATAATTTCAAATATTCTTATCAAACAAATATTTCTAATTATAAAATTTTATATACAATTATTTTAATTCTCTATTTCACCTTTATTTGGGTAAAATACAGCTTACGTTAAAAAATGCAATCCGGACAAACGAACATAATTTGCTATTAAATCATATTAAAAAATGAACAAGCCCACAAAAAAAATAACATAAATATTACCACAATTTAATTCTATACATAAAATCATCTATAAAAACCTGAAAAAAGATAAAACTAGATATGGGACATAAAGAAAATGTAGCTAGAGAGAAATTTAATGTTCATGAAAAAGAATATTAAGCCTGACTCTAAATATCTGATATATATATTATAACCCTGAAAGTTTGGATGGATGGATGGATATTTGTAACTCTTTCACGCAAAAATAACGGATTTGCATGAAATTTGTACGGTTCCCGTGGGATAGATTTGTTTTAATATTTCATAGAGCGAAAGATCGACATGATTTTTGTGCATAGGTAGTTGTAGTTTAAGGATCAAAAAATAATATAGGCTAATTTTTACTCCGAAAAAATTAACGGTTCTTATGGAATACAGGGACTGTGTTTTTTGAAGGGTTTATAAAAGTTCGTAAAATAGATTTTTAGCGCATTTTTCTCAAGAAGGCTTGATTAATTTATATGGTAACGCTAAAAATTTTAAAATCAATTTTTTTATCGCGTATGACACCACCTTCCTTTAATCGCGGGCGGGGCGCAACGAGTATTACATTTTTTTTTATTATTACATATGGTTTATAAAGTTTGCTAGATCTGTTATTGATCCACCAACAAAAAATTAAATTTAATATCTCCTGGATCTCAAGCGGAACGAACGATTGAAACCTTAGCTATGTCCAAGCTGGAAAAAAAAACTAGAAAAAAAAAAAATAAAAAAATCCGTAATAAGTCGTTCTGTTTAACATATACCTCAGAGCCCTATGTTTCACAAATATGTCTTTTTTACCATCTACAATCTAAGATCGGGGCTGAGGAGAAATTTTACCGAATTCTCGGATGCTTGCTACACGGTGATTATAGTCTATGTTAGTATAAGTAATATCTCAGTATTGAATAAGGCTATCCACCAAAAGTATTGTCCCTATCGCCTACCAGTATAGGCCTGACGTTCATATTGCCTTGATTTTTCCGCCATAACTACTGTAAATATTTTGTTAAATATTTTCAAAATTTAAAATACATGACATGTTTTGAAATTTCCAAACTGTCAAACAATTCGATCTACAATCCATCTAAGTTGTTCCTATTGCTGAACCACATCAACTACCTATCAGACCTTATGATCTCCAGTTTTAGGAAGTAAAATTAACTTAACTACTTGCTGATACTGGAGTGAGGAATATTTTCGAAGGGTAACAATACTGATAGCCTTCACTATATATCCGTATATTATTTTATGTAATATGTATACTTTAATAAAATTAGTTTTAGATATATTAAAAGATTACTGGTTACAATATTTAAACAAACGTAATGAGAATATTTTGCACGTTTTATAACTTTAGGTGTACCTTTGGTCGGTCTCTACTATCTATATATGTTTGGTAATAATATTGTATGTGAAACATTTATTTAAAACGTGACTTTGTCTACTGTTGGTGACTACATACATACATGCAGTAATAGTACTAACTACCGTATTTCGACAATAATGATGACTCCTTGCACCAACTTATATCATAACAAATATTATAAAATGAAAGGTAGGTTTTTAGTTAAAAAGGTAAGTATATAGGTTATATATTATATGTATGTATGGATGATCATCATCTGGTGTTATACACCAATTTTATATACTGAATGTATGAAATGTTTACTTTGTATCTATCATGTGGATAAAATACTCCAGTTAAATTTAAATTACCATTCCAGGTTGGATCGAGAATTATTTATTGCCTCCTTTGTCCAAAACTAAAAGAAAAAATTTGCTTATACGTTTTATTAAAATTCAAACCAACTCCGTGTTCAAAAAAACGTTAAGTCTATTTAAGGTAGTACGAGCGCCAAGTTCAGACTTGTGGTTGAAATAATTTGTACCTTATTTTCAACTTTGATGTCGAATTTTTATATAACTTCATAAATTATACGAAAAATACTTGGTTTTCGAAATATCTAAAGCTAAATGAACATAATTTTCAGTTTTCTGAATTTTGGAAATTACTCCAGATGCCGAAAAATTTTTATTCTTACATTCGTCAAATATTGTCAAGCTACAAAATAATTCACCATCAAAATTGAAGATATATTTTGTTTTTAATTTATGCCCCCACCACCATGATCATATATCCTTATTTAGTTGGGTACAACGGTTTTTTTTTCTCAATAATTTTAAAACCATAAGACCATTTTACATATATCGTTATTTTTGGAGTCGGTGTCAGCAAAGAAACAACTGTGACAGAACAGTTTGTTACATTAACTTGGCGGATACCGACTATAAAAATAACAATGTATGTGACTGCATTATATTATCGTAAGTGCATATTCATTTATTTTGAAATAATTTTCTTAAGTCGGTTTTTTGTTGTTAAAAGTTTTTTTTTTGTGACTTTTAGTAAATACGACTACACTGACTAAATTGTCATTAAAAAGAATCATTGAAATCGGTTGGCGTGATAACGAGTTATTCGTCCATTTATCGTGAACATACTTAAAACAAATTTATGATTTATATGGTTTTCTCATGGACGCCATTGCCAGAACTGGGTCAAATTGAAATGGAACCACACGGGAATCACCAGCTTACAAAGAGAAAAAGAATAATCAAAATCGGTTCACCAGTCGCAATTTCTGAGGTTACAAACATAAAAAAAATACAGTCGAATTGAGAACCTTCTCGTTTTTTTAAGTCGGTTAAAAATAGAAACATGTACACTTTATCAAAGTAATACCTGAAAATAGAGCAATATTAAACGTAAGCTATACAAATATCTAAGATTCCAAATATCTGAAGGATATCGTACATTAAAATCAATATAAAACAATCTTGCTATATAAAAGCATATATGATTGATTCATTTGACAATTTAAAATAACCCAAAATATTTTAGAATTATATAGATCTAGTTCTAAAATGATTGAACTATAAATATGATAGTAAATATAAGCTAAAGATTACTGCATATAACAAGTTTTATGGTTAACTTCGAAAGAAAAACGATGACTCCCAATGTTAAAATACAGTGAGTCAGCTCTGAATACCACCAATGAATAAATGGCCTTTTTTCCGCACACAAATATTATTATTGTACATATTTTATCTATTATGAATAGTAAAATAGTAAAATACAGAACATTGAAGAAATATTGAAAGTATGTCATTCTATCTAAAAAAAATTACGAAAAATTAACAGCGTTTACGTTTCTAGTAAATGTAGATTAAAGAAACAATCCAAAAATATCTACCTTATTGATTAGTTTCCAAATTTTAATTATTTAATTTGACAGATGTAGGGTACGGGTATAGTAGTTCTTCTATTTTTTTTTTCAGTTGAGGAAAAGCCATAGAAAAGTAATACCACAAAGACTTAATAGCAACTAATGGAAAATACTTTGTAAAGTATACGAATTTGAAACTCTTAATCAAAGAGGGTGCGATATAATATATGTGACAGATTTGCATGAAGAAATTCATAGAAGTCAGAGAAAGATAGATATATTCACGATAAAAATGGACAACAATCTGTAAAAATTTAAACTTCCACGATTTTAAACCAATTTTAATATAATTTTGTAATTAAAACTATGTTCCTTATCGCACGTTATCGTGATTTGTTTGCTTATTGGAAGGTAAAACCAAAAAAGTGCAGCAAAAAAATAACGGCGTCAGAAACCGAGTTTTTTCATTAAGGTTAGCTAGGAAACTAAAACTTTTTCAATCGATTCAGCTCTGAATTTTGAATGAAAGCAACCCATTTTTAATTGTTGTCACATTATATGTTTTATCTTTAAAAAAATTGAGTTGTGAAAATTATCAGAAGTTAAAGATAACAGAGATAATTTAAAGTATGTATCATGAAACTTTTATGTTATGTCATAATAAATATCAAACGTTGTGTACGCAGAGATTGAGTTGACTACTAAATTAGAAGTATGTCCTTTTTTTAACTAATATTACAATTAATTCATACAGTAAAAACTAAAAGTAGCTATAAAACTAAATTCTTTAATATTAAAAAAAATCAAGTATTTAACTTAATAAATTAATACATTAAATTTTCAGAAAAATATCTTGTAAATAAAATATGTAAAAGCTATATTTATAATGTACTAAGATGCAAAAGGAATATAGTTCCTACCGGGTATACCACGACACTTATTATCGTTTTTTTGCTATAGTAAGGTATTAAGTTTTATTTTACAGTTTAATGTGACAGTCATAAACGTTAAGACATCTTTGATACTGATAATATATCTAGTTTATCTTTTATTTCAAAGCTCGATTTATCATTTATCTTAAAAAGACTTAAAATCCATTAATTCAAAAAATTAACTATTAAAAATTCAGATTTTTGTCTATAATATATGTATGAACGTTTCTACATTCAATATTTAACAAACTATCGGTATATTAGCCTGGTAGTACCACATTACAAAGTATATGGGGTGATTATGAAGTAATAATAATGTACACAAACAGGTTAATATTAGTTAAAAGTTTTAAACATAAATTATAAAGTTGACTAGACTTTTGAAATGATAGTGAATTTAATAATTATCCAGCAAGCCAAACCACAACAATAACAGAACATAAAAAATTTACTTGGACCTCGGCCAATAATTATGACTTTTTTGTGTTTACAGTTTATACACACCTATATGATAAAATAAATATTTTTGTAAAACATTTGACCTAATATTTGTTGCAGAGTTCCTCTGTTATATCTAAGTTTTTAAAAGTTGCAATTTTTATCAATTTGGATAGAACGTGTGAAAATGTAAATCTAATATCAAATTGCACGGTCAACTACATTTAAAACTTGTCAGTAAAACTAATAGACAGGATGCTTTTTAAAAAAGTTTCCATTATAGTATTTCGAAAATGGAATTAAAAGCGCTAAAACACATTTCTGCTTCATGTAGATGTTATGTAAATTGAATATTTAAAACTAGCTGTGAACTACCCGCTTCGCTGGGCACCTTCAGTTTTAAATACTAATATTATTGAGTTATAACTTTCACTTCATATGCCGTCACTTATCCTCCTTTTGTTCACAATTCCGTCTATTTTATTATTTTGATGCGGAACCTTAATTTTATTTAAAAAAAAAAAGCCCTAGGTGTACTCTAGCTTCACTCTGCAACGCTTCGATGGGGGCCATTATGGTTGCATAGATGAGAAGTATCTAGTTAATCTCATGAAATTGATAAGCTCCCGATAAAAGAGTTTACAACTTTTAAACGACTGAATTGACTTTTACATAATAAATAGTTTTTTAATGTACACGTCACACTCTTTTATTTGATACCCCATTTGATTATGTTTGAAAATATTCGATTGTTCATCCCCACTTTTAAGCCTCACCTTTCCATCACCCGAAGATTAAAAATAGATAAAAACAATCCTTCAAACTGGTTGTAAATAGTGTCAAAATTTGAGTTTAATCGATGCAGAATTGCAGAACTAAGTTTTTGAAGCACATTTTTTTCGACCCCTATTTTAACCGCTTACAACTTTTTCTGCATGTCTTTATGATCAAACAGAGATAAACTGTGTTTTATTAAATGGGGCTACATATGTTTTTGTGATATTCTTATTCCTTGTCGCAAAAAACTTTTGTTTGAAAGTTCTTGTTCCTACCAAATTTGGCATCGCGTTAAACCCGTGTTTTTAGTATTAGACCAAAACCCAAACGCTCATTATGATTTCTCGCTACCTTTGCACTCACAGTTGTAACCTAAAGACCACCATACTTTTGAAACCACCTTCCAAAGTTCGTTCTCAATAGTTTGGAGAAACTTGTTATTGTTTGCTTACTCAACAGGCGACAAAATTATTTTCTCAAATGGAATATTTCGATAAAAATTCTAATTCTGATGGATAAACCAGAGGACTGCAATGTAAAAGGCTGAAATAATCTAACAAGCAGTGATTTAAAATACAAAAGTCAATATAGTCAACTTTAAAAAATGATATTTTCATTTCACTAAATGCACATGGACAATCATTCTTGCGGTTGGCGCTGTATATATCAAGAAACCAAAAATAATCCAAAGTAAAAATTTTCTTGAACCAAATAAATATTTACTTGGTACCATCTAAGAACATATTTTCTTGTAACCAGTATATTTTTTTTAGTACTGTGTAAATTATTATAGTATTGATGTTTTAAACTAGTTCCCGTTTCAAGAAGAAAATCATTAAAAATAACCTAGTGATATATATATATATATTCATGTCCCATGTAATTATTTCTCCGATGTTGACATAGAATATGAAAAAGACAGTCAGTCCACTGGGATATACTTCAATGTTAATATTACATTTACACACGTACTATCAAGTTGATTAAAATTGAAGTTTTAAAAAACTTATTATAGTTGATACGTACCTACATAACAGAACTTTGTAATAAATATTATTAGGTCAAATTTTAAAAAAACAAACAAAGAAAAAAAGATGTATTCCTAGATTAAATTGGATTGAAGGTTTTGTTATCAAAACAACCTTTTATATTAATGTTGATGAATTCATAAATCAGATAAGTAACTTTTAGGCTAGTTAAAAATACAAAATAATATAAGCAAACTCCCTCAGAGATTTAAAAAATAACACATTTTTCTTAAAATCGAATATTGTCTTTTTAATTTTTCAAGAATTAATATATAATTTTATATAATTTTTCAAGTAAGTAACTTTTAGTCTAGTTAAAAATACAAAATAATAGTAAGCAAATTCCCTCAGGGATTTAAAAAAAAAACACTTTTTTCTTAAAATCGAATATTGTCTTTTTAATTTTTCAAGAATTAATATATAATTTTATATAATTTTTCAAGAATTTATATTTTCTCTCTACCCCTTGTTTACCTATCGACTTTTCTCATTAACGAACTTGACCTTTCGAATACCAAAGAGACCGCTAGAGAGCGTATAATATATATGTATAAATTTTAATGATGGTCATTTTTGACATCTCTTAGGTAGGCTCCATTTCCTTCGAAACTTCGATAAGAAAGTTCAATTTACGAAATGTACTTAAATATCATTTTCAATATGTATTTTTCAAACCACTAAAAGAGGTGGCTGCCATGCCCTGGTCAAAAGCACCACTCGGCACCATATAACTTTTGTTTCCCGGGGTTTTATATACTTTTTAGGTCAATCGGAGCTACAAGTAAGAATTTAGAGGTTTAATCATCGTTTTCTGGAGTATATTCGATTAAACTAAAATTGTACGGCTCCCGCTTACAAATATCATTATTTTTTTAAGTAAATATTATCAAACTGGACCAGAATTTTTCAATCACATTGAATTATAGGCGTTAACAAGATTTCAACCCATAGCATAATGAAATAAATATTGACTTTACTATTCAATTAATTTCGACCATCCAAAATTACATTATACATTCTATAACATAATAAATATTTACATTATAAATCATATAAGGTACATTTTAAAATATATATAGGGGAGAGTGTAGTACCAGGAACAGAAATAGTTTCTCTTTATAGCACTATTATTTTTAAACGATAAGTATGTATTTAGATTATAATTAAAATATTCAACAGCTATCTTCATCATAGATCACACCCTAATGAACATAGGACCACCTCTTTCATCGGATCTGTATCTGAAAGTGCTCTCTTCAACAAGTAGGAATTATTTGTACCTTATTTTCATCTTTGATGATGAATTTAGTTATAACTTGATGTATGTAGACGAAAAATAAGCATAAATTTTTTCCATATCTGCCTTGGTTTTCGAAATTTCAAATGCAAAATAATTAAACAAACTTTTCTATTTTCAATATTTTGAAAATTACTCTAGATATCCAAAAATTTTAATCTTACTTTTCGTCTTTTATTGTCAAGTTATAATATTAGCACCAGCAAAATTGAAAAAACATATATTATCAATTTGTGTCCCCACTACTGTGCTCATACATCCTTAATTAGTTGGGCACACTACGCTTTTTGTTGGTTTTCAATAATTTATTCAGGTTTTTCTTTAATTTAAATAGTTTTTTTTTTTTTTTAATTTGCACCGACTAGTTTTGGAGTCTTTGCAAACATATCAACGATTTATCGATTTCCCATAAGACCACTGATAAATATGCGTACTTTTGAAGTCATTTATTTATTTAAATAATCGAAAAACCCGTCCCTAAAATTTTCAGAATTGATTTAGACTTATATTTAGATTTAGAAAACCAAGCCTTTTATCCAAAATTGTCCAGGCGATCGTACATCCTTAAAAACATTTCACGTTTTTTTTTTAAAACATCTTCTTTTCTGGCAGTCTTGCAACAGCAACAAATGGTTTTTGTAATAATACGCTAACCTATTTATAACCAACACAAAATTACCAATTATCCAAAGTATATTAAAGCCAATGTACATGACTTCGCGGCTTATTAAACTTCACCTCCTTAACATGTTGAAATATACGTTTACAAAATATGCAATGATTTAGGTAGAATGTAATTAAAAACCCAACATACAAAGTTTATTAGCACAGAAATGATTGGTAAAAGCAAAATTGTTACTTTGAAATACCAGCAAATGTTACTGAATTTAACTTGAAAGCTATTACACATAGATCGGACATTCTTCCGATTTCTTTCTTTATAGTCATTCAACTTTGTCTTCATTACCACAATCTCATGGAGATACTTGTTTAGAAATTATGTGAAGATTTATCCAAGGCAAAATATATCCATATATCCGAGATACTACACCTTTTCCTAAAATATAAATTCTGCCAACAAGATGTATGATTTATCAAAAAACTAACAAATGATAGTCTTTTATATATTCAGAAAGCTTTCCTGTTTCATACTCCTGTGTTATAACTGAAAATGTTTTGTAAATATGTTTATTATACATTCATAGAATTGTGTTGTTCCTTTTCTGGTTATTCTTCTATTTATGCTTGTGCTCTATGCAGCAATTTCAATTCAACTTATATAATATATAAGTATGTTTTATATAATATATATATATATAAACTTACAATATATAATATATATCTATGATACTAAATATTTTGTGATATTTATAATAAATCGTTGTAAAATTGTATGCAACATTATTCATATTATATTTTATTACATATTTAGATTATTTAAAAAAAATTTAATTATAGTAAGTAATGTATACAATGCATCTTTTCATTTATATTGAAAATCTTATACGTAACATCACTTGATACTGCAAAGTACATTAAAAGACCTACATGCGAAAAAAATGTTTTCCTAATATATAAAAAAAGTATTTGAAATATTATGTAAATTGTATTTTCAATCGAATCATAAAATGTATTTTTAACCAAATTAAATATATCATTTATATGAAATATATCAAGGTATACTAAGTTTAATCCCAAGAGTGTAACGCTTAAAAATATTGTTGCTATGAACAAAATTTTGGTATAGGTGCTCATAAAATTACCTAATTAGTCCATTTCCGGTTGTCTACCTGTCTGTCGTCTGCCGTCTGTCCGTCTGTCATCACGATAACTCAAAATCGAAAATAATATCAAGTTGAAATTTTTACAGCGTGATCAGGTCGAAAAAAGTGAAGTCAAGTTCGTAAATGAGCAACATAGGTCAATTGCGTCTTGGGTCCGTAGGACCCATCTTGTAAACTGTTAGAGATAAAACAAAAGTTTAAATTTAAAACATGTTTCTTATAAAAGAATAAGCAACTTTTGTTTAAAACATTTTTTCGAAAACATCACTGTTTACCCGCGAGAGCGCAAATAAGTTTCGAATATTGTATAGTATTGGAATATCAGTCATGTGTGTGTGTGACTGTATGTATGGCCGGCTGTCTTTCTTTACTTACATGAGTCAGTTGTTTGTTTTCACTTGTTTCTATTTTTAACAGCTTAAATTGTTAAATTACATAAAAAATCATTCAAGAAAATTAACTGAATGTAAAAACAGCTATAAAATTAACTACAGTAAGACGTCCATTTAAAAATGCATTTTCCAAAGTTACAGAAAAGTTTTCTTGTCTGCCGTATATATTTAAATACTTACCATATAAATACATACCTACGTTAAGAAAAATCTTTATTTCTATGTTATCGAAAGTGCAAGCTAATGTACTTCCTGTAACAAGGCCAAAAAACATGAATTAATTTAATTTTTTAAAAGGCTTATAATAGACTAGAAATGACCCACCATGAATCATGTTGCAAGAGCTCTATATATAAAAGTAAGTTTAAGCACAATGGTGTCAATTTTCCGCAGTGTAGGTGAGTATATGTGAAAATATGAATGCAACACCAATTGGTGTCTCACTCCTGTACCAGCAAATATTTAAAAATTCGAAACGAATTACAGAAATGTCGTATATAATGTCTATACTCACCTGTACCATGGAAAACGGTACGCCGCGGTACTTAAACTTACTTTAATAAGGAGGATCTTTTGAAACATGATTTCTGATTTTCTAATTTAAAAAAAAATTATGGAAAAAATCTTACACGTGGCGGTTCCAAAATATTCATTTGCAAAAAAATGCCTACAAAATTATTAAAAATGAATCCCCTCATTTGCTATATTTCAGAAAGTTGAGAAAAAATTAGTTTTTTTTTTCTAGTTTTATTTAAAGCTTTAGAAAGCTTTTAAAAAGCAACGTTTTAAAAAGAAATATTTATTTAACTAAAGACAGAGAATAAAATGTGATGATGATTCTGTGGCTTAATAAAATGAAACAAGAATGTGTTTGCATTTGATTATTGCAACTAAATAAAACGATATGAAATTCACAGGAAGGACATGATCTTTATTTTATTTTGTGAACTAATGTTATTTTTTATATTCCGCGTATAAATAAATAACATATGTACTATAATTTCTTTTTTTGTAAATTCAAAGTGTAAATAACAAATACAAGGAATGTTAAAAAAAAGAATCGAACAAAATGCATAATAAAATGCACAAAATATTTCCCATGACGCCATAAAATTATGTTATTTACGACACAATGTTACAAACAGAAAAAAATACATTTTTTGCACATATTTCAAAAGCTCGATCTCCGTTATCCGCATTACTTGTTTTTTATTTTTTCCAAAAAATACTTTTTGCATATTTCGCTATTTTTTTTAACATTTGAGTAGGTGTATTTTTCTATGATGTCCGACGGCTTATATAAAAAATCGGACAAGCGTAGGTTAAACTTAGATGATCAGTATTCTGTATAGTGTCATCGAATCAAATGAAATGAATATAAAAGTTTTCAGTTCAACACCCAAAACAATGACTGATGATGAATGAAACGTCTTCAAAAATCTGATATTTGAATCTCACGTCAGTGTTTGAATAACTTATTTTTCAAATTTAAACCACTAAGCTGAAAGAGTCTTTGAGGAGGACCTTTATAACAAACAGGAGAAATTGTATTTTCTTTTAGATATTTTGAGGTTCTACGATGACGGCAAAACATTCATGTCCTCCAAGGATCTTTTTTAGCATAACTTTTTTTTCCTGAAGTGGTATTTGTCACGTTTTCTTTCAGAGGTGTTTTTGTAAACATATTTTGTCTTTTGGGTTTTCCATAATATACTACCAAGCGTTATAAAAATCAACATCTTCGATAAACAAGCTTTTATTTACAACAGCATTAATACATATTAGTAGTTTTTACACTTATCTTTTAACATATTATATTTAAACGTGACACTTATTTTATATATTTAAAAGAGCCATTCTTTTATACATATCAGGAATCTCAGAAACGGCTCCAACGATTTTCACGAAATTTAATATTTAGGGGTTTTTTTGAGTTGACAAATCGATCTTTTTAGGTTTTATTTTTAGAAAACGTCGTTTTATCTCGGAAACGGCCCTAAGGATTTTCATGAAATTTAGTATAAAGGTACTAAGTTCAGTTATTTTGGGAGCGATAAACCGATCTAATAGGGTCCGATTTATCAACAAACAAACAAATATAATAATAATAATAATAATAACTACAAAGCTCGGTCATCCAGGTACTGTGGTATAAAATACTATTATAATTCGCTTAAAATTTTTTTCAATGTTTGTTATTTTTGTTTCCAAGGAATCAAAATTACATTTTAATTTTTTTAATTCTAAATTTTCTTTTAAGCTTTTGTTCTATCTCTAACAGTTTACAAACTCGAACTCACCTATTTCGTTTTGGAGTTATACTGTTGACTGACAGGCGGGCAAACGAATAAACGGAAGTGGGATAATTATTAGGTAATTTTACGAACACCCACGTTAAAAATTTGGCACTAAATTTAATACACCTGGATATATATTTCACATGTCATTATTTGACCTAAAATAATAATTAGTGTCTGATCGGAGGTTCGGCTTCAGAGAGTTTCGGCCAAAAAATCTAGTTTCGGCAAACAATCTGCCGAATTTTCGGCCACACCGAAACTCTGCGTTTGTGAACTATCGCGCATCGTTCGACTAACTTTGAGTGAGTTCGTGTCTTCTGAGTTTGTCGGCCAGTCCGGTGTAATTTTGTTGTGACTTTATGTGTTGTGTTATGTATGCGTTCTTGGATTTGGTTTTAATAATTTTAAACACCCAAACAATGAAACAACTGTCTGATATCCCTATGATTTAATTTATGTCATCTTGTTGTTGAGTGAACTGTTTGTATAAGTGTAAAAAATAAGGCAAATTTCAGTAACAATCAATTTTTAACATGTCAAAAAAGTTTCAGTTTCGGTTTGGGTGTCGGCCGAAACTGAGACAGATACCGAATATTCGGTTTCGGTAGATATTCCAGTGTCGATCGGACACTAATAATAATTATTTAATTGACCAAACGCAAAAAACTTGATCAAGTAAACAACTGTTTTATCGAAGAAGATAATTGATGTTTGTAACATTATGGCGCTGATACCTTAATTAAAAAAAGCGCCATAGTTCCTTTCAATTTTTTGTAGTACGGAACACTAAAAAAAAAAGCTCGTACACAACAAGTTTTGAAAAATATTATTGTAAAATTGTCGTCATCGTCATATTCAATACATGTTTTTCCTCGTCCTCTTCTCTAGTTTCTGTTCATCGTATATACCATGTACACAATTTTGTTTATTATTTTATATGAGCGGAATATGTGTACAAAGAAGATATGTTCGATAGTAGTGTACACACACAACACAAGGGAAGCACAAGGATGTGTGATATTATATTGCCAATTGAGACAGGTAAGCTTGTTGTGTGTATATGGAATCGACATACAATACTCCTGGTTTTAACCTTACAACAAAGTTTATATACCCCAACAATGAATGCCTAGATATTGTTACTTTATTACTGAGAAGTTAACAACACTACCATATATAGAAGAGAAGGCATTTACTTTAAAAACCTGATTCGTTTTATTGAATTTTCAATCATCTTCAATTTGTTGTTGTGAGTTTTCATAAATCCATTATCGTATTTTGTATAGAAACAATTATTATTTGATTCTATAAATCTTTTATCTATTCTTCGAAATTGAAAAATCGAATTGATTGTCAACAAAAGTTACTGTTACATACAAAACATAATGTAGTTACAGCCATAAAAATTTATAATTATCATGTTACCATATTGTCTGTGCTGATTTCTGGTACCGAATCATTCTATAATTTCTCGTTATATTTTACTATTTATGGGTCACTGAAGTAAAGATATTTTGGCTGAAGACTGGTTGTCAATGTGGAAAAAATTTTTTGTAAAATTAATATTGATTCATCAATTTACAAGCTGACCAGTGCATATTGTTTATCAATCACAGTTTCAAACACAATATGAAATATCGTGAAGATAAAGTTTCTATAAAAAGCTGTGAATCTTGAACCTAACAAAAATCTAAATTTTACAGATTTTTGTTTTTTATTGATTACCCAGTAAGGGATAACAATTATAAGTGGAAAAATGAAGTCTTATTTCTCCGAATCATTAAAAATATCATTTGAAACTGTTTCTGGATACTCATAATTCTAGATGCATGTTAGTGAAACGTATATTTCAGATACATTTATAATAAGACCAGGTTTTGCCCGCGGCTTCTTCCTCATTTTTGTCCTTAAATAACTAGTAAACATCCATAAAAAGTAAATAAAGTAATATGAAATAAACAGGGTGAAGGAGATATTATTTATGTTTATTTATATTTTAACATCTGTTAACCCAAGGTCATCAGACACACTTCTTTTAAACTTCTTGTTTTAAAGTCCTTCTTTACAATGAATATGCAATAATCAAAAGTACACTTCTTCGATGGCTTTACACAGACAAAAGTGTATATATATCGAATAATCAGTTTTCAATTTTTTTTATAAAATTTCAAAACCATAAATATAATGTTTTTAGTTTTATGTTTTTAATATCTTTATAAAATATAGCTCATGTGTTACACTGATGTATGCGCTATATTATTGTCAAATTTCATTCAAATCTATTAGTTTTAGGGAAAGCGTAACAAACAAACAAACAAACATGCTTACTTCCACATTTATAACATATAGAGATGATATTTCTTATTGCGATCTGTAATGATTACATGCTGGGTAGAGTGGCGATCTGTAATGATTACATGCATGAATTTCCCATATTTTCGTAAAAACTTAGATTGTATGTTTCACGGTTACAAAAATACTGAATCATGGCTCTTAAATATTTTGTGGAATCAAGTTTTTTTTTTTCAAGCCATAGTAAATCACATTCATTTATATTTGCTGTTTAATGAATGATAAAAATTTGCAGTGAAAAAATGAAAAAATTAGTTTTTATAGCTTTCTTTGTTGATAAAAAATTTCATATATTTTTATTAATTTTATTCATTTTTTTTTCATAGTTACTAGAAACTTTAGACAAAAGGACGTAATCAACATTAAATTTCGGGTGGTGCTAATTTCACAGTGATCTCGAAGTTACTCATAAATATATATATATACACTTTTTTCCATATACGGATATAGGTATAGATGATATCGGTGGTATGTACAGGTTCTATGACAGAACATGGATCTCATTCGTGCTACACGAACAGAATACTAACCAAACTAAGTAGGTACTGACGTATATTTTGAAAATGTTTGAATATACTGAGTGTCAAAAAATATCATTTAGTTAATGATACAGCGTGTTTTAAAATAATTCATCTTAATCTTATTCTGTACTAGTTGCAAGAAAATGCGTTCTTAAAACATGGTAGTAGGTAAATATTTTCTTGGTTCAAGAAACTTTTTAAGCACTCAAATACTTATTCTTTTAAACTAAGTATTGAGATCAATGACTTAAGAATGTCATGCTACAAGAATATCAACAGCCAAGTATTTTCGCATCGATGAATGTTTTTACTCAGGAGTCCTCAATAACAGATCCGATTTTGATATCACGACTGATATATCGATGCCCAACCTAAATCGCTAATACTAAAAGTTTGCAATTTCAAGGATTTGATTTTATACTATAGGTATCATTTAAGCAAGGATTTTTCGAAATTCATCCCCTAAAAGGAAGAAATAGTGGATGAAAAATTGTATAAAAATATATAAAAGTCATTTTTTAGTTCACTACTTAACCGATTTTAAAAATTCTTTCACTTATGCAATGCTGCATTATCAGCAAGTGATATGGCCGAATTTTCTCTTCAAAACAATTAGGGATTCGCACTTAAAGTTAAAATCTATAAAATAGTGAACAATAGGGAAGTTAAGAGATTTAAAAAATATGTGTGCAACTTATATAAAAAAAATCATTATTGTGTGATTTTTTTCCACTTACTTTAATTTAATAGCAAAAAAAAAGGATTTTAACTTTTGTTCCGGAACCCTAACCTTTTTGAAAACATGCTAATTGATGATAATGTAGCATTCTAAATGTTAACGAATTTGTGAAATCGGCAAAGTAGTGAGGGTTTCACTTTTTAATGGATTTTTACTTTTGGTGCGGAAGCTTAATTTATTGAAAATAAAATACAGCCCATTTTACTTCATTGATGGTAATGTAGTATTCTATAGGTGGAATAATTTTTAAAATCGGTTAAGTAGTGAACTCAAAAATGACGATTTGTATATATAAAAAGAATCATTTTGAAAAAAAAATCACAATCGGATATGTTATTGAGACTCCCTAAGAATGGCTATTTTATGTATTCCTTTATCCGACTAGTAAGCGTGTTTAGTTAATTTAGTTCTAGTCATGTCAAGGACAACTGCTGTTTTTAAGAAACAACAAGATTTAAGCCTACTTATGATTACTATATGGGCTAATTGACGTTATTAGTGATGTTTCTCAATAATACCGCAAGAAGTTCTCCAACAATCTCTCTTAAGAATTCGAAGTCTAAGTATTGCATTGATATGAAAAAATCCAATTTTTTCTACTTCACAATTTCAATGTTTACTTCAAGTTGTGAAATTTTTTTCAATATTTAAACGTTAGTCTAATAACTTTATAAAATTTTACACTTAATATTCGATTTCCTAAGACTTTAATAGCGATTGTACTTGTGTCATTTGTAGACCCACTGATTGGCCCACAGGCAGTCTAATTCTACACCCTATATAAGTAAGGTTCTTGTATATTATAATATATTTGTGGTATATAATACGATAGCAATGAGAGAATGAAAACCTACAGGAATTCAAATAAGTACCAGTGTCATATGCAAGTACATGTACGTTTAAATAGATATGGTATGTAGTATGTACCTATAGTACGGTCGCTTAGTGGTTTATCGTGGCCGATCAAGGCCCACGAAAACGACCAATGGTTTCAAATTTATGTTTTTCTATCATGCATTAATTAAATATACATAGTATATTAAGTTTAGTCAAAAGTTTGTAACGCTTAAAAATATTGATGCTACCAACAAAATTTTGGTATAGGTGTTACGATTACTCAAAAACGAAAGGAGATATCAAGTTGAAATTTTTAAAGCGTGCTGAAGACGTAAAAAGTGAGGTCGAATTCGTAAATGAGCAACCTAGGTCAATTGGGACTGGGTCCGTAGGACCCATCTTGCAAACCGTTAGAGATAGAATAAAATTTTAAATGTAAAAAATTTTACTTATTAAAAAATAAACAACTTTTGTTTGAAACATTTTTTCGAAAACATCACTGTGTACTGTTTAAAAATAAAATAACAATAATAAGATGCCATATTATTGTTCCATAAAACACAAATATTTACGGTACTCGCGCGTTTGACCTGTTGGTCGCATTTGCTGTAGCAGACTATCGTAAAGATTGATTAAATTCGTCTACCGTAAAGATTCATGAATGATTGACGTCCTTTTTCAAGCTACTGTAGTTTGAAAGTTGTAGTTTGTTATTTTCATTAGAATCCGAGATAAAAGGGAAAATATAAAAAAAAGCGCTATTTTCTCACGTTTTTACGAAACTCTTAATGGCATTTATTTAAATTAAAATTTTTGAAAAATTCTTTCACTTTGAAACTTACTTTTAAAAAATAATATTATCCGTGTAAGCACTGCAAAAATCATTGCCTTAGAATATTGGTAGCTATATGAACAAATAAATTATTTAAAAAATACTCGACCATTTTTCGCAAAAACGACCTTGATTTTCGAATTCAGCAGCCAAAATTACGTCGAAAACCGCTAAGCGGCCGTACTACTACATTTATACAAGCAAACACACAAATTCAATAAAAGAAAAAAAGTATGGTTGTACAAACAACATTTGAGTCCCTACAAAATAACACAAAAACAACAATAACAATAACATCAGGTGTAGAAAATATATTCGATGTCAATTCGTGGTTGTTTTTTGTGTTACAATTTTTATAACACTATGTAAACAAAGGTATTTGATATCTTTAGACTTTAGAATTTGTCACGTTGAAATAACTTTGTAATCCAAATATTGACTTAACACATTCAGTTGTATCAGTTAGATACCATTAGCATATTCCAGAACTAGGAATTATGACGAGCGAAGCTGAAAGTTTTCGTAAAGATTGGGAATTAAAAATTTTATGATTCAACTTAATTATCTTAAAAATGATTAATAAATGCAAGTTTCACAAAAAGTGTTTTTAATAATACCATGTTTTATATTAAATGGCAGGGCTTAATTAGCATATTTTAAAAATATAATTATTGTTATACTTTCTTTATCGCGAAATTATATCTCCAAAATAATTTCAGTAAAATAAAGTTCAAAAACTAAAACCCCGATGTCTTGGCAAAATCATGCTCAAAAAAGTATGAGACAAATAAATATTATCATCTGAAATTGTTATTACATGTAAAATTGTCATTACAATCGGAATACCGTTCTTTGGAAAACTTTTTAATCGTAGAAGTCGACCAATTGTATGGATTTTACTTAAAATAACAATTTTAGATCATATTTTTATGTTTATACTTTCTTGGGAATTTGATGATTACGAAAACTTGAGCTTTTATCTAAGCCGGAGTGTTTAATTCTTTACATATATGTTAAAAGATCATGAGAAAACATAATATGTAAAATTTTGTTTAACAAATATATCCAACTTCAAAAATTGCGAAAAGAAATACAATATTGTTTTTAAAACAAGTGAAAACAAACAATCGACTCAGTTAATTGTTGAAATACCATGTATAGACAGTGTTCCTTACACTGTTACATACACATACATACATGTCACGCACACATAACTGATATTCCCATATAATACATACTATACAATTTGCGCCTAATTTGCACCCTCACGGGTAAAAAGTGATGTTTACAGGAAAATGTTCCAAACAAAAGTTGTTTATTTTTTTATAAGGAACATTTTACATTTAAAGTTTTGTTCTATATCTAACGGTTTACAAGTTGTGTTCTACGGACCCAAGATCCAATTGACCTATGTTGGTAATTCACGAACTAATCTTACTTTTTATGTCCTGAGTACGCTGTAAAAATTTCAGCTTGATATCTCTTTTCGTTTTTGAGTAATCGTGATGACAGACGGACAGACGATAGACAGACAGACAACCGAAAATGGACTAATTAGGGGATTTTATGAATATCTTTACCAAAATTTTGTTCGTAAAATCAATGTTTTCAAGCGTTACAAACTTGGTACTAACCTTAATATACCTTGTATATATTTCATATAAATGGAATAAAATAATCCTATTTATAATTTTCTTGCAAGCAATAACGCTTTTAAGTCGACTCCAACCATTATTCTCTTAGCTAAATTGTTATTCATAGTATTATTTATTTAAAAATAATTTTCGTGTGTTTTATCCATTTGTTGAAGTCGGTTTTGTTTCTAGAATTTTTACATAGGCATTGTGTTTCACCTGTTTTTCAACGTAAAAGATAAAAAAAACTCCGGCTCAGAGAATAATCTTAATTTTCTTTATAATCAAGTTCCTTTATCATTTACAAAAGGCAAATAAAATATATCGTAAAATTGTTGTATTGTCTAGGATCGTGTTCTTATACAGTTTCACTGGAATTGAAGTTTATCCTAGAAATATTTTCCTTAATAATAAAATCAACCCAAGTATTTAATAATAATGTAATAACTTGGATATAATAAAAGGTCTAGGGCTAAGAGTAAAAATTTCCATTTCAGAAGGACTTGAAATTTGAGCTGCTGTCAATTAGGTTTTGTCTTACAACTTTTTCTCCAGGAAAATTTTTACTACCGGGATCATCCATTTCAAGGATCCTGGGAAATTTTTATTTGCGGGGTAAACTGATAAATGTTTTGAGAACGATGTTTCTTTTCGATGTTCAATTAAGAAATAATTAAATTAATATAGAATTTTTAAAATTTTTTTAATATTTCTTTCAAGTTCCAAAGCTTTTGATTGCCCCTTAAACCCATGTCATACAATGCCACGTTTCGTTGCCAAACTGGCCTCCTTTTTATGCGAGTAGCGTTATTTATGGATGGCCGCTTATTGAAAAGAAAGCAATTTCTTGTTTATGCAAGTTTTCGTAGAGAAAAATGTTTTAGATCACAATCTTAACAACAATACTCAAATTTCTAGCCATTGTGAACAGCCTGCCAAATACTGTGACTGGTCCTGGACCTATTGGGAAGACCATTCAGAAAAAGTTAAATTTAATGTATAATTTCCATTTAATTCCCTTAATGACAGGTATTTTCTTACATATGTCGACTGACCAACGATCCATGTTAAATGATTAATTTTACCTGAAACTACAAATGGCTACATAAACTTTTCGCATAAAGGCAATGCTATTCTATTTCATCGATTTATCCAACCCTGAATATAAAAAAAAATTTTATTTATAAAATATATTTCACTTGTCAAGATGTGTTCACCAATATCAGTCAAATATCAGTCAATAAGCAACAGTGACGACAAACGATTTTCATAAAAATTTGTTGATAGAAATTGTAATAACGTTTTTTTTTTTTTTTTTTACAATTACAGAAGTGTTGAGATATAGAAATCTTCATTTCATAACCCGTGTTTTTAAATTGACATCATGGATTTTTATTGTAAAATTGTATGACTTGTGTTATACTGGAATATATTTGTTTAGTTTTGTATACGAAAAACTGAAAATAGACAGGGCATTTAAAAATTGTTGCTAACTTTTACTCTTTGTCTAATAATGTTTCAGGATAACATAAAATACAACTTAAATTTTTTTAAAGTATGTTTATACCATGTATATATGAAATATACATAGTATAATTAAGTTTAGTCCCAAGTTTGTAACGCTTAAAAATAATGATGCTAGGACAAAAATTTTGTCATAGGTTTTCATAAAATCACCTAATTAGTCCATTTCCGGCTGTCCGTCCGTCCGTCTGTGGACACGATAACTCAAAAGCGAAAAAAGATATCGAGCTGAAATTACAGCGTACTCAGGACGTAAAAAATGAGGTCAAGTTCGTAAATAAGCATCATAGGTCAATTGGTTCTTGGGTCCGTAGGACCCATCTTGTAAACCGTTAGAGATAGAACAAAAGTTTAAATGTAAAAAATGTTCCTTATCAAAAATTAAACTTTCGTTTGAAACATTTTTTCGTAAACATCACTGTTTACCCGTGAGGGCGCCAATTAGGCGTAAATTTTATAATATGTACTATAATTGATTATCAGTTATGTATGTGTCACATGTTTGTATGTGTAATATGATAAAGAAATCAACACTGACTATGCATGGTATATCAACTCAGTCAATTGTTTGTTTTCACTTGTTTTTAATTGATTATATATACCATTTTTTCATTCCTGTTTTTTTTTTTATGCAAAGATTATCATTTTTTAAGTCATTAATTTAATCATTTTATGGATAAAAAGGTACACCAAATATTTACAAAGTGTCTTTAAAAAATTCCCATGTATAATATTTACCGTATAGGTAAAAGTAGAATTCCACACTTTATCGATCAAAATGGGATAAAATTTGGATGTGAAAAACAATAATTTTGGGTCAAACTGTTCATTTGTGATATTAGTATTTCGCTAGCATTCACCTTTCTGCTAAATACAGGGGCGAGGATCCCAAGCTCTTGAAACCTTTTATAGCTAGGATAATTTTGACGACAAATTTGAAAACTATGATCCAAATTTAGTACAATTCGATACTTAATCGATCAAACTTGGATAAAATTTGGATGTGATATTGCGATAATAAATTTTTATGGTGACAAAAATGGTGATAATATATTGATGACGTCATTAAGTTTCCAAAAATCGATTTTTTCACAACACAAGCAAATTGAAATTTGTTATGAAACCCACTAATTTTGGATCAAACTTTTCATTTGTTATATTAGTTTTACGCTAGTATTCACAATTTTGCTAAATCTCGGGGCAGGACACCGCACTCTTGAAACCTATTATTGCTAGGTTAATTTTGACCACTTATTTGAACTATAACCCAAATTTATTAGAACCATAATACATTTAATAAAACCATATAAAAATTTATGGCAATCATAATTTTTCAAAAACAAATGTTCAAACAAAGCAAAACAACTAATATTTAATAGCAAAGAAAACAATAAATAATACAAGAAAAAAGTTTTTTTTAGTAACAAAATATTTAGTAACAAAGTTTTTTTTAGTAACAAAATTTTACTTTTTAGATTTCTTTTTACTTCCATATACACAATATTCTTTAGAGATTATGATTCCTGTCGTGAAAGTTGATATTTGAATGAATCTTGAGAAATTTTGATTAATTTTTCGCGTCTATATATTTTAATTTATAGATAATTGAAAACAGTACATATATCACCACGATGTGCTTTGCATGCATTCTTTCAATTAGCTGATTTGACATATGTCGACCACCACACGCTTTGCACTTTTCATTACAATAAAAATTATGAATCACTTTTTAGTACAATAAAGCGCGAATAGTGTTTTTAGTTTTTTTTAACTGTAATTTATTAACATATATACCATGTATATGAAATATACCAAGGTATATTAAGTTTAGTCCCAAGTTTGTAACGCTTAAAAATATTGATGCTTGGAAAAAAAATTTGGTTTAGATGTTCATAGAATCACCTAATTAGTCCAATTCCGTATGTCTGTCTGTCTGTCAGTCGTCTGTCGTCTGTCCGTCATCACGATTACTCAAAAACGAAAAGAGATATCAAGCTGAAATTTTTATAGTGTGCTTAAGACGTAAAAAGTGAGGTCGAGTTCGTAAATGAGCAACATAGGTCAATTGGGTCTTGGGTCCGTATGACCCATCTTGTAAACCGTTATTTTTTCTCTAGTCGCTTAGTTTCCGAAATAAAAATTCTTGAAAAATAAAAATGTAATTTTCGATTCTAAAAAAAATGTGTTATTTTTGAAATCTCTGAGGGAGTGCGCTTAGGTAATGCAGCTCCTCTGCTACGAATTTTTTTATATTTTAAAAAGACCCATGTACAGAGGTTCTATGACGTCAAAAACCAATTCTTCGGTTTTTTTTTTTTTTTAACAATAATAATAATAAAACCAGAAAAATAAAAGCATTAGCATGTAAAAACTGTGTCTAAATTATATAGAGCATAGAATGTATTGAGCATAGAAACATTTTACGTCAATAACGTGTGAAACCAATAAATACAGTAACTATATATGTGTATGGTATATACTAAATTCAATTCGAAAGCTTATGTTTATTGATGCGGTAAACGTTGACCTTTGTGAATGACAAATGTTGGAAAATAAAATTGAAACTGACATAGGTACCAATCTCAATCATACAGTTACTGTTTTAATACAGTGTGTCAGCAGTTAGAAAAGATTTGACTATTTTACAAATTGAATTCCATAGAATTCGGTATGATCCAGAAATTCTTTACAAACATTTTTTTATCCAGAAGCAACTCACATCAATTGCTAAGATTTGCCCAAACAACATATCTACCTACTTTTTCATTCACGTTAATATCGAAATGAAATGATTCAAAAAATGTATTCTGAAATTGTATCGTCAATTATATTCAGTCCAAAACTGCAAGTGACTGAAAAATGTTGTAAGCATTGGTCATTTTAACTTCAATTTGAAATGATTTTCTAAAAACATTCTAATAAACAAATACTTTTTTTATACAAAAAATCCTGGCGCCATTTATTTCATTTTAGTAAACTTTCTCATTGATATAAACGGCTATAATATACAATTTATTACCCCCCCCCCCAAATAAAATCGTTCTATTTCGAAAGAAAGCGAAAGGAAATCGCCAGAGTAGACAATTTTTCAGAATAGATCCATTTTTCGGGCTAACGATCGGTCCAATAACTTTACACTTTGGTATACAAGGCATCTATAAACGAATTAAGTTTCTTTCTTTAGAACACAATCACATTTGTGTTTTTACAGCTTTAAGGATGTTTTTAGCCGACTCTCAAGGAGTGGTTATGTTTTTCGCACGTATCTTGAAGTATGCATATTTGTTTGTTAATTTCATTATTACCTCGTATCTTTCAAACGGCTGGATGGATTTCGACAGTTAAGGTATCGTTATATTTGTCCTGAAATCCAAGTGTCCTTAGGTGTTTGAAAAAAATGGTGGATTTTTGGAGCGAAATAGTTATACGTTAACAAAAAGAAAATCAACCAAAACAATCCAATGGGTATAGTATCAAAATAAAGGCAATTAAAATTTTTCATAGATACAACTGTGTGAAAGTAATGCATCAGTAATCTCATAATAGAAATATTTGAATATTGGACTTACACCGCTTACGTCATCAATTTCTGTCATAACTTGGAAGAATAAGGTCAAGCTAAATTTTTTGTAATAATTTGCACGAAGTCAAAAACTTGTGAATATGAGTTCCAAGCACCCTTGATTTTTATTATAAAACGAATTTTTAAAACTATTCTTGTTTCTTATTCTTATAAATGATAAATCAAAAACCAAAATAACAAATTCAATATATACATACTGTATCTCCAAATGTTTATCGTCTAAAATTTACTTTTTTGCATTTGTATTTGTAAATATTGTAAATACAGCCGACGGCTGTATCCAATAAAAAAATATTTTTTAAAATAAACAAATCATTTGGGGATCTGAAAAAAAACACAATGTTAAATTTCTTCAACTTTGAAAAACTGTGGTTATTTTATCATAAGATAGATTTGAATAATTTATGATGCAAGCATGCAGTGAGTGAAACTTTCGATATTTCCCTCAAAATGATTCATATAAAATCGAAAATGTACGATTTATGAAAAATTTGTTTTTTAATTTACAAAAATGTATGAGGTTGGGATTTTCATTTGATAAACTATAGGATTTACTAACGAGACATTTACAAGACATTAGAAAACAAACGGGAATATAATTGTAAAGTAATCTTATTAAGGTGTTATATCCAGTTGGAATATTCAAAGAATCAATTTTTATGCTTTTCCGGAGTGTGCATTTAAGTAAATTCTCTGAAAATTTTAAATTGATACTATAAACATTCACGAAGATAAACGTACCAAAAAAAAATTGTTAACTCAGTGTAAACGTCTTTTGAAACTTGAAACGCGTTTTCAAAGTCGGTAATTTTTTTCAAAATTTTTCAAAACAGTGAAACGGCTCGACCGAATTTCTTCGCAATCGAAGGAATACGATTTCTGAAAATTATTTTAAACCACTTCGAAGTTGGAAATTTTTGTAAGAATTTTGAATTATTTTTTTTGGAAACTGGTCATTTTGTCAAACATCAAAATTTTGACTAATTGTTCGATTAATACCTGTATTGATCTATCGACTAAGGAAATTTTTTGGATTTTTCATCTTGGATAATTCAAACCCGATATATAGTGCTCATCGACAGACTTCTTTTTTGGAGGAACTCCAGTAAATCGCAGTACCATATCTAATTTTTTAAATCAGACAACGATATCTTAAAATTAAAGAAATGTCGTATTTATATACGCTTTTTATATTTATGAAAAAGAAATGGTCTTTCCAAAAAAAACTCTTTTTCTGCTCTTGCAAGTGGATAAAACACGTAAAAACAAATGCCATTATAACCATAGAGAAAATATAATTAATGGGACTATCAGAATAAGATAGACCCAGTAAGGGGCTCAGCTTCATTGATACGTCAACCGTCGTAAAAAACTGGAGTTAACCAATCAGAAACCAGTATTTATTACTTTGCGTCACATGTATGCTACAAATTCTGGTTAAATTAGTTATCGCCAAACAATTCTAGCATATTGTTAACGAAGACAAATCCAGAGGTATGCCAAAATTGTGGAGCCATACTGACCGTTCCACATATAATTGTGGAGTGTGAGAGCCTCCAACAACAACGGAGAGTCATTGGTTTGTCAAACAATCTCAAAGTAACATTCAACAATCAAGAACAATGTCTTCGAGCCATCTCATTACTGAAAAAAGAGAATTTATTAGATAAAATTTAGAAAATGTTTTGTAATTTATGATTTGTAAATAGTAGTCGTTAATGACCTCGACGTTAAAAAACGACTTTAAATAAATAAATTAAAAAAAAAAAAAAAATTCTAGTATATAACCTCGCAATGGGGCGGACTCGTTAAAAACGTCCCATTATTTTTCCTTTTCGTGTTTTTATGACGTTGGAATGAATGGCAAACAAATGAAAACGGAACAAAACCTTTTGAGATTCAACCAAGAATTTTTATCGACATTTTAATTGAACAATTATTTTATTTTTACTCAGGTTTTCAAATTAATTGTACCAAACTATTCTCAGTTCAATTTAATGTTGAAAAATTATACAAAAAATTATTAATTCGATTAGATTTTACTGAAATACGAGAAATGCATCAAAATATCAAAAAAAGTGAAGAACTATATAAATGTTAACCATAAAAACCAAAAACAATTTCCCTATTTCAATTAAATTTCTTTGAAACAGAATTAATAAAAACAAATGTCAAATTTACGAAAATTCGGAAAGTATGTGTTTTACTTTCGAGCCAAGGATTCGATAAACATTCGATGAAGTAAGTTTCTCCGCTACAATATTGTTTAAAAAATCGGATTATATGCACGGTAAAAGTATATGAGCTTCTAGTGAAATTTTAATCCAATACTATACCAGCAAAGGCCTCTCACATACAATACTCAGTGTGTAATCAGTTGTTTACAATACTTCTACTATAATTGATTCTGTTACAACCACAATTCTTGTCTACTAAATCGGAACGGTTGACGCAAGTGCTGACAGGTTAAAAATACTTCAAGATGTTAAAATGTTTTTTTTTTTTATCATGGCTTCAAAGTGATAAAAAATAAAAAAAAGGTAGACGATGAAAAGTAAGAAAATCAGTAAATTAAGAAAAGCTTTGGTAGTAACGAAATTTTTTATTAAGTATCTATCATATTAACTATTTGAATCATATTTCTAGTCACTCGAAACTAATGCAGATGCGGAGCCCTAAAAAGCTTTTATATAGATAGATTCCCTAAAAATCTTTTATGCATACATTTTTAGTCAAAGTGATATAAATAAATAAACATATAAAATAAAAAAATAAATACAAATCCTAATACCGGAATTATATCTTTCCTAACACACAAGGATTTAAAACTACAAACGATTCTACTGTACACAATCTAAACACATAAAGTAGCCATTTCATTAGTACAAAAGGGCGTTAAACGTTTGAAGTTATATCAAAAGTTTTTAAAAAATTATACACAGTGTGTTTTTGAACTAAGCTGCCAGAAAAGAATCAATTAATAGTTTTCGATCACTCTTACGACGAAAAAATGCCCTTTTTAAACTGATTGTATCGGTAATATTACAGCTTTGAAAGAAGTTTTTTGGATCAGTGATTGGTACACACAAAATATGACTACAGAATTCAATCTTTTTAAGTTTGTAACGCTAAATAATATTGATGATATGAACAAAATTTTGGTATAGGTGCTCATAAAATCACCAAATTAGTACATTTCTGGTTGCCCGTCTATCTGTCCGTCTGTCATCACGAAAGCTCAAATACGAAAAAAAGAAATTTGAAATTTTTACAGTGTTCTCCGGTCGTAAAAAATGAGGTCGAGTTCGTAAATGAGCAACATAGGTCAATTGTGTCTTGGGTCTATAAGACCCATATTGAAAACCGTTAGAGATACAACAAAAGTTTATATGTAAGAAATGTTGTTGAAAACATCACTGTTTACCCATGAGGGCGCAAATAAGATTCGAATATTGTATAGTATGTATTATATGGGAATATCAGTCATGTGTGTGTGACATGTATGTATGGCTTGTAATCAACACTGTCTATACATGGTATTTCAACAATTAACTCAGTCAATTGTTTGTTTTTACTTTTTTTAAATTATCTTTGAAATCCATAAATTTTTATTAAAAATATTTAAAAAAATATCAAACTGATTGGCTTTCTTTACTCGGTATTCACAAATTCTTAAAATTAGTAGTAATTCTTTTAGAAATTATTAACAAAATTATATAATATAAACCACTGTAAGGTTTTCGTAAATTGGTCGCAAACCTTACAGGTTAGGTGCATTAGGTAATATGAAATTGGAAACGAACAAAGTTTGATTAAAAAAATTACCTTTGTATTTTAATAAAGAAGAAAGACAAGCAATAATTTTTATAAAGAAGACTTTTCAACTATTCATTGTAGAATTAATAAAATAAATAATTTTCCCTATTCGATTCCATTCTTGAACACACTGCATACATATATAATAAGAAAAACCATCTCCATTTATACAGACGGAAAAACATGTTTATATATTTTTAAATATAAAAGGAGAATCAATTCGTAGAAAAGTGATATAAACTAGGAAATCTTCTATGTTTGCATAGATAAAAGTACTTCTATTTTTTAGTACCTACATTCTAACATATACAAAGAAAAATAGTTAGGTAAAGGAAAATTTTGTGTTCATAACTTACATCAGTAGCACAAAACTTTCAACTTTATTATAGTTTTTTTTTTTTATTCAAATCTCTATACCTATTTATTATTGTGTATAACTTCTGATTTTGTTCTTTGGTTGTAAATTTTTACTTTTTTTTACCTGATTTTTCTATTGACTATCTGTGTTCATAGCTTTACATCAATTTATGTTGTTTATTTTCGGTCGAAATAAAAATGTGTACTTTATTTCAAATAAGTGGATACCTTTGAACTTGAAATCGACTACAGTTTTTTTTTTTTTTTTTAAATAACTATAAATAGTGTTGCACTTGCGATAAGTATCGTTTGAAACATTTAAGTCTGAGGACTGAAATTGAATATTCAACTAGAACTGCATGCTACAAAAACATTTCAAAACAAATTAATATGCACCAAAAAGTAAAAAATAACGATAAAATATAATGTAGTTACAATTATTGTTATTTTTAGAGTCGGTGCCAGCCAAGGAAACAACTAAGACAGAACAGTTCGCTACATCAGCTTGGCTGACACCGACTCAGACGAAGGACAAGTTTTTTTATTTGATCTCAAAATTTTTCGAACTTGCGTTCATTCTCAAGAGATCCAATCTAAATTAAATCGAATTTAGATTGAATCTCTAGAGAATGAACACAAGTTCGAAAAATTTTGAGATCAAATAAGAAAACTTGTAGTCATACACTAATAATAAAATTATTTTTTATCATTTTAATTATTTATTATAATTTAGAATGTACTACCAAAAGCCTAATATAAATTCACTTAATGAATTATTGAAAACAAAAAAAACCCATTGTGCCCGACTTTAAATATATTCTTTCGATTTTGATGGTGAACTTAAACAATACAATTTTTTCGATATTTTGAAAACGAAGTCAGACATCGAAAAATTGTATTCTTGTTTTTCATCTACATTCATGAGATTATTACAAAATTCATCATCAAAGTTGAAAATAAGGTACAAATAATTCCAACTACAAACTAAACTTGCCCTAGCGCCCGTACTACCTTAAATAAAAGCTATTAATAAAAAATTACTAAATTACTTTGCTAAGTACCACCAGATATGTTTATTGTTTTAATTATTACACACAATAATCATGTGACATGCCTTAGACACCTGAAAAAATCAAAATATGATAAATTTTTTTTTTATTTTTTATTTTAAGGATGTATAGAATACTTTATGTTAAAAAGTTTATGATTTTTTTCTTTACACGCCATTCAAGAAAAAATTTATAATTGGCTTTTAAAATTTAATTAGAATTAAGATGATAACAACATATAAAAAGTTTACTTTTTCGTTGTGAAAGAACCGAACACGACCCAGAATACAACAACACGAAATTAAAATCATATAACAACTGTTCGTACAACAAGTAAGTATACAACACACACAAAAAAAATAAAACTTATTTAAAACGAAAAGTTTACTGTCATTAAAATTTCATAAAGTGTAAAAGCAGCTTAAATGAAATATATTTTATAAAAAATATAAGAAGATAGTCCGTAGTATAGCACACATACATTTATACAAAATATAAACCGATACACAGAAAGATGTAAGTAATAAGTGGGCATAAGGGATCAAAAAATTTGAAACAAAGGGATGGTCAATGATAGTTGACAAATGCTGAAATCCATACACTTACTATTATTTATTAAAAGTACCAAAGTAGATAAAATAAAATTATATTGGAAATTTTTTTTGATTATTTCATTTTAGATTTTGGGCTATTCACAATATTTAGGTGGGATAGAGAAGTGTACGATTTTGAAAACACTGTCAAGAGAAATTCAATCAATATTTTCAAATTATCTTTTCAACATTTTAAATTACATAAAATAGAAGAAAATTAGTTGAAGCAAATTGTATTGTATTTTTAATTCAATAATTTAGTAAATGTTTTTTTTTTATCTATCACGTGTATCTCGTCATTCATTCAACTACAATTGAGCGATGAATACTTTAGCATTTTGGCTACGTTGTGAAAGCGTTTATTCAAAACAATATTGAAGAATTGAAAAAGCGAATCAGACAAGAAGTGGTCCAAATCCCACTGTTAATGTGCACCGTATGCTGAGTATGTAGCTTAAAGTGGTAAAGAAATAATTTGGAAAAATTGATAGTTTTTCTTTTTACAGCGTTTTCAAAATCGCATAATTTTCTGTACAAGCCTGTAATACACTGAACAAAAATTTAAAAAGCTGTTGGCTAATTTTCATTTTAGAAATTTTCCGTCTGTAAAAATGTATTGTGTAAATGATGAGTATCTATTTTACTGTTTTTACATTGTGAAAAAAAGAAAAATTCAGTATGGCGATTTTAATTTAAATATCGAATTTGAGAACCCATAAGTCTTGAGTGACTTTCTAAGCACGTATCTTGCATAATTGGAAAATCGTAAAACGTACAACTATCACCTTAGGACTCTTGTCTGACTGTTTTATCATGTTTTGTAACCTTTCCTTTTGCAATTCTCAATATTTGTTAATTTAAATTTCCATTTTTAAGACATTGGTACCAAATTATATGGTTCAAAGTCATTTGAGACATTAGAGTCGACTTCGCCCTTAAAAAAAATTAAAAATGGTGAAAAATTAAAAAGTTCGATTCAATTTTTTATGAATTCTAGTTTATAAGAACGTTCTCAAATATAAACAGTTTGTTGTTGTTAGACGAATAAAAGTATGGTACGAGGTATGGTGTATAAGTGAAATGCAGGGTATGTTTTAAATTGCTTTCCGACAATCTCCCAAGAGTATTTCCTGGTTACGCTACCGGTCAACGGAAACTCAGTTGAAAAACCATCTATTGATGACTTGAACGCGCCTTTTTATGTATATATACATATACATGTCTCGTGTATGTTTGATATAGTCCTTTGACACAGAATTTGTATGTATTTCTGCTTCGTAAATTTTTTCTATCTACTTTTTCAAGATTTAACTTGATTGAGTTTAGATTTATTTGGCTTAATACAAAAAAGAAAAAAAGGAAATAAACAAAGTTAAATTTTGTAATCAAATGTAATTTTAATGCATTTTTTTTTTCAAAAAAAATATCTTGCTTACTCTAATTTGTTAGCTTTTCCATAAGAATCACAAACTAAAATAATACCGACCAGTTCTCTTCATTTGACTAAAATATAATTATATCTGTAAGTGAGGCGATACAATAAGTACACAGTATGATATATACGGGGTGTTTAAAAGATGGAGATCTCTCCTGAAAAGTTGTTGGATTTCGTTCGTACAATCTAATGTTGGCCTTGAAACAATAATACAAAATAACAATTTTGATACTAAAAAACAATTTTTTACATAACTTTTCAATCTGTCTAAACTGTACGGTTTGCGGAAAAATGTTACTTTTTTAATCAATAGCAACTTTCTAATTTAAAGTGTTCATCCATCGATTACCAGTTATGCAGTAGAGTGAACTTTTAATTGAGCTTGAAAACCTAAGTTTAATGTTTGCGTAAGATTTTCGCCTACACACCCAATATTTTTCGCTTGAGGCATTTTTATCGAGAAAAACTTAAAAAGGCAACCTGTACATGTAGACTTATTATATAATTTTTTTAATGGATAAACTCAAAAACTACTGGACTGATTTAAAAAATCATTTCGCCTTTAGAAAGCTACATTATCAGCGAGTAATATGGGCCGAATTTTTTTTAAATTATGGGTCCGCACTAAAAATAAAAGCCCTTGAAGTTGTGAACAAAAGTGGGAATAAGTGAGAGCAAGGAAAGTAAACTCCACGCGGTAGTCTTATTAATAAAAGGTCACAAAGCTCATTAATCATAAACATCATTGCTTTTAAAGAAAGTTCGATGAAAAACATTTGATCAATTTGCAGAGTGTCTAATAATCAAAAAATTTCGTCAGTCCCACAATTTCTGATTGTCATTTCTGATTACAGTGTGCTAAAGATTAGCTAATAGCAAAAACTTATCTCGTTTACCTATAAGCCTAAGCAGTGATTCCCTGAATAAATTTATACACCTTCACTGACCTGCAGCTTAATTAAGAAAATTATTATAAGCCAGCCGATGGCATATAAATTTCGCTCACTATCAAGCCGTTTTCAGGATAAAAAAATTTTTTAATTTTATTATAAACCACATTATATCAGAATTGTAATGAAATCAATATCACGAAAGTTCATTAAAAATTGAATATTTTCATAAAATTTTTAGCCAAATAATTATTATTTATTTATTATGTTTTATAAAATTTAATTACACACACCTTTTCACACAATAATACAAATACAAAAAACCGGTTTTGTAAACAAAAGTTGTAAATTAATTAAAATATATAATTACAGTTTGGAAAAACGAAAAACAATACAAATATAAAACATTTTTATTGCATAGTTCACGCAAAGCGGTAATGAAATTTGGAAAAAACAACAACGTGCTCATATTTCGTAAATAGAATAATATCATATTTATCCAAAAAGTTTGTGTTTTTTTTGTGTTTATGTTGTTAATTAACGTTTATAATAAACTACTACCGAAATATCATTCATTATCATTGGTGAAGTTTAATATAGAACAATATAACGATATCAAAATTAACGAAGGAGAGGCAAACACTCAAAACCTCAAACGACCTCCATACAAATTCATAACGAAGTATGATACGAAGTGGTTAGGCAACGGAAGGAAAATGAACTCTCTTTTTTTGAGAGTGTTTAGAAATTGTTCAGGACAACAAACAAACATAATTTTTTTCTTTTAAAACACTTTGGACGTTATTCAATTATTCAAATTTATAGAAGAACTGCTCTGTTATAACATTAACCGACTTTCGTCAAAAAATAATTTTTCCAGCTTTTTGATATTCTGCAAACGAAATACCATACTTACGAATTGAAAGAAGAAAGTCGGTTACTTCTTTCTTATCCAAGCGACGGAAGTGTGATCAATTCTACCGCCCCATTAATTATATTTGCTCTCACTGCCGCTGCCTGAATTCGAGCCCGCGGCCTCCCAGTAAGTGGCCGAACGTTTTAAAGACGATTTAATTAGTTTATATATAAGGCAGTTTTTTATTTTACTCTGTTTAGTTAGGATTTTCAAATGCCTCAAATCATTTTCAGCCTATGAATGTATGTTCCCTGAGACACTCTAGAGACCAAACGCGGGAACTGATTATTACGTTTATCAATTTGTCTATTCAATAATACCCCTATTTACATATTTCGCTGACTTTCATTGTTTTCTTTTTCACAATATGGCGCCCAGAGTTCGTCATATTGAATTTTCATTACTGCCGTATCTTTAGCAGCAGGCTTAAGGTTAAGACAAGTAGATTGATTTAGGAACACACATATATAGACAGATAAACACATAATCACTTCCTAGAGCAGTCGGGTAAAAAATAATAAAATGACAAAGTCTTAGAGAACACAAAATGAATCAAGCCTAAAGGAGGTAAAACTTTATCTTTAATCATTCATTGAGTCCAAGCTTAACATCCAAGAAGGCTCATCATCAAGTAGCTAAAATAGTTTGTAGAAAATTTCAAAAATTATTGTAGTAAACAGACTTAGGTTTATGCATAGAGGAAAATAAATGCTATTTCTCTTATGGTTGCAAGCTATAATCTACGTGTGCTGAATCTGAGTATATCATCATCTCCGAAAAGTCATTCATAACAATTTTTATAAAAATATTTGTATTGTTAATGTTTTCTATTTGTATAAACAAATCTAAAAAAGCTAAATATTGTTTATTCTCATATACTGAAAAACTTGTTTTATTAAATTTTTGTCGTTTTTTTTTTTTTTTTTTTTTTTAAATTAAAACAATATGTAAGGTGAAATTTTATTTCCATAGGTCGCATACTATCCGTGAAAGTCGAGGGCAAATGTGTGAATATTAGTATTACGATTTTCTAAATCAAACGAACCATATTTGATATAGTATTGAGACATCTAAAAATGAAGTCAAAATTTTTTTAAGAAATTTTCAAGAATAAAGTGCTTTTGACGATATCCCAAACTCGAAAAATGGGTCGGAACTCTGATTTGATTGTCTACTCCGACATGTTTCATTCACGTTTATACTTCGAAATATAAAGATTTAAATTTTTTTTAAACAATTTAAAACCGTTTCGAAAAACGATTGAGATCTGCCTCGCCATAAAATATGTTAAAATCCTTGCACCATTTATTAGTTTTGTTTCAGTTTTGCATCATTTACCAATATTATAAGCGGTGGTAAAACAATCGTTACATCGTAATTATTTAAAATAATCGTGATTGTGATTTGTTGGAGTTGACTATAAATGTTTGTTGGGTTGATTCTAGCAATTTATGTGAGTGGCTTCCCGATCTGAATCCCGATTCATTTTTGGTGCTATGAACTGGACTAATATTTAATTACAAAAATTTTTACAGAGAATGAAAAGTAGTTGTATTGTAATTTATAGATTTTATACAAGCATTTTTTCATAATATTCTAAATTTTGCTAGCTTATTTTTGCATGTCATCCTAACTCATTTCCCGACAATTCGACCGAGAATAATTTTCAATAAGAATGAAAGAGAAAAAAATTAGTATTTCTATACACGTGGCTTACACACAAATTATATGAACCATATAGCCATAATATGCGTATACAGCAAATAATAATTGCTTGTATATTTTCTATAAAATTCCCAAAGGGGTATCAAAAACCAATACCATGTCAATTTTTATTAGATATATTTACACTAGATTTGGGAATCTCTGTTATCTGATATGATATGATATGGTTTTGGGTTGTAGATATACAAGAGAACAGTATCATATTAATTTTATCCAAATATACATAGTTACACTCTAACCATATCAATTCTCGTATATCCCCTACAATACACTAAACCGTTGGTGTATAGCGAGTATACCTACTTGTCTAATCAATGTCGAACAGAGAACAGAAATTGGAAAATATTTATTGAAATAATTGAAAACATAAATTCAATTAAATAACTCCCTAAATACCCTATAGACAACAGCCAATACAATATTAATGTACAGAATGAATCTAATAATCTGAGGAGAGATAGTTTGCAGAAATATACCACCAAATGTTTGTATGATCGAATGTTCTCAAGGAGTGACTAAATACGATTATGACTTAAACGATTTTAGCATATGAGGCAACGATGAATTTGTCACAAAAATCTTCTTGTAGTCGGTTAGATTTTTTAGAAAAAACAATATGTGCTTTGGTATGACGAAAAGTCAGATATAATTTAAGCTTTTGAAGAACGTAATAAAAAATTTAAGATAAGTTTATCATTTTCAGTATTTGGATACCAAAAAAATGAAAATGATCCAAAAAATTAAAATTTTATTTATCAATTACTTTTTCATTTATATATATTTAATATTTTGTGAAAAATTCATATCGTTTCTCTGAACGACTGATGAAAAAGACGTATATGTTCGATGTGCCTCGATTATCTCGCGAACCAGTTATGACAATAGCACGTGACTGGACGTAATCGCGTATTTAAGAACTGAAGGAATTTTCAACAGAATTAACTGAGCCGTTTTTTAATGGAAAAGTGGATAAAACACATCATTTATCTATGGAGATAATGGTCGTTCCATCATAAGCTGCAGTACATGTTCGAAGAATAATCTATGAAAGCTAACAAGAACTTTTGTTAATGTTTTTCTACCTCGAGGAAGTTAGTTCTCTGGACTACAGGGGTCGCACTCACACGGCTTCAGTACCACACCGACATTGTGCTGCCAATTTTTTAAGTTTTGAAATTTAATACGTATTTTAAACCACTATTTAACTTTAGAAAATTTAAAATCTCACTCCGCTTGAACGATTGTTATCAATGCAATTCGTCGAAACTCATTTTGGGTAAAATTTTATTCAAACTGTTTCAATTGTTCGTGTTTTGATAATACACTTTTACGAATTTTGTTGTTTTAATAAAACAATATTTTTACGCTATGAATTTTCATCATTAAGGAGAATTTTTTTTGTCGTTTTTAGGTATTCATAAAAATACAAAATGAAAATGTTATTTAATTTTTTATATATGTATTGTAAATATTTTTGAATGGTGATTATAATTTAATTATAGGATTCTATATAATTATTTTCGTTATAGAGTAAGGTGTTGTGTCTTGAGAGCAATTAATAATGGATCGCTTTTCAGTTTCTTTAAACTTATTGCTAATAAATCATTCACCATACGAAAGCTATGCGAATTTAAGAGATAGCAAGTTGCCGAGATAATCGCAGTCTTGTGCTTTTGATTTCAAGTAAAATAGAAATTTTAAATCACAGTCATCAGTCTTTCCATTCACATCTAAATCATTGCTATTTATTCTCCGTTTTTACAGGTTACCTTGAATCAATAAAAATACCATCTGAAGCAGTGACGTTAGAGAAAGAAATGCATAGAAGAGAAACTTGTAGGGTTTTCAATGTTCAATGTTCAATGTATCGCACACATTCTATGATAAAATATCTTAAAAGCAAATATAACATGTTGAAGAGAACACCTACTTTATGATCTTGTAACATGGGTCACACATCTTGCATCGTAAATTCTAAACAAACAAAAAAAAAAACATAATGTTTAGAATTAATAACAAATTTTGATCTATGGTACTGCATTCTTACCTTTATTATTATTCGTTTATTATGAAATTACCGGAGCTAATTAACTCAAAGGCAATAATTTCTAAAAAAAAATTCAATTTTAATTATGAAAAACAATGAGTTAATTAAATGTCGTCTATCAGCTTGTTCAATTTAATTATTTGCTTAAAAATTAAAATATTATTTTTAGTAAATGTCGTAGACAAGGGTATTTGAAAGTTAATCATATAAGTGATTTCTAAGAAAAATGATTTCTTTGTGTCAATTCAAAAATATCCAAAATAAACAAATAGCTTTCATTTTCGATTTCATTGCTCTCAATCAATGTTGACTTTGTAAAGTTGATTTTTAAAAATACAAACCTACATTTATTAATAATATTTTATACTTTAATGGAAGAGCCAGGCCAAAAAAATTCGTTGAATTTACTAAAGCTGATCATTTGAGGGTTGGTTATAGTAGTTGTGTACTCACACATACTGCGGTCAGTCAAGCGGACGAAAGAACAAGAGACAGATATATGCTATCGAAACGGTGCAGTTTTACGTGGTACTAAAATGAATTTACTAAAGCTGAAAATTGTTACACAGATTGTATATTTCATATAAATAACAGTTATGATTGTCAGTCAGTTCAACGTTAGAACAGGGCTGGTCAGTCAGCCCTTATTTGTAAACAATAAATAAATGAGATTCATTTATGATTGCCGTGGTATTTGAATGAATTTATTAAAGCTGAAAATTCTTAAAGAGCAATATACAAGCTATATATGAATTTTCAGCTTTAATAAATTCATTTCAATGCCATGAAAATCATTAATGAATCTTATTTATTTTTTGTTCACAAATAAGGGCTGGCTGATTAGCCCTGTTCCAACGTTTAACTGACTGACTGTCATAACTGTTATCTATATGAAATATACAAGCTGTATAACAATTTTCAGCTTTAGTAAATTCATTTTAGTACCGCGTAAAACTGCACCGTTTCGATAGCATATATCTGACCCTTGTTCTTTCGTCCGCTTGACTGACCGCAGTATGTGTGAGTACACAACTACTATAACCAATCCTCAAATGATCAGCTTTAGTAAATTCAACGAATTTTTTTGGCCTGGCTCTTAATCTATTTCTAGAGCTTGGTAAAAAGTGCTTTTGAAAGTAAATTTTTTGTGTGTGTTTTTAATTTAGTTCATTCAATACACGATCTATAAACGCAAATTTTGGCAAATAAAAAATTAAGTTCAATTTTAGTATTTTTTTAAATTAATTCTTAAGCCACAGTTTATTCGTTGTTTATGCTGTATTAAAATTAATTTTTTTTGTCCCTAATTTGTTTTTTTGTTTTTTTAAATTATGGATAGGTTAAATTTTCGTACGTTATGTGAATAATCTCACATTTCCAATAAAAAAAAAATTAAATATTATTTTTATTGATATGGGTATATAAAATAAAAATTGTTGTTATAGATATTCAAAAATATTGTCTGCTTGAAATTGAACATATGTAAGGATTAATCGTAATCTTATGAGTTTAATAATAACAGAACAGTGCACCTGTGTCCTGTTGTACAAGGAGCGTACATTGTGCCTGTATTGAAGTTAATCGACAAAATCGATCATTACAAAATGTTACAATTGAAATTTTAAAAAAATTTTAGTTTGATTTTCTCCTCGGTTAACTCCAGACTCTAAAGTGAAGTTTTCAACTCGTAGAGAATGTATAGATAATAATGTTTTTTTCAGACTTGACTATAACGAACGTCCTATCTTAAAAATTTAAAACTGTGTCTGATGTAATTGCAATATATATTAAAATGATAATACAGCGATAAGAAAAGTTCAGCAAGCCTCAAATTATTTTCAAACGATTTGAAATAAAGACCTTTATGAGTTCAAAATAACTTAAAAACTTGCTTATGCAATCCCTCTTTATGAAGGCAGGGGGAGTGAATTGCAATTGTATTTTATGGCACGGGGGGCTCACACTATTTTTTGACTCAAACCCCACTCTGGTATGCGTGTGAAAAAATTTTAATCGCCTGCTTTTAAATGATGAAGTCCGGGAAATAAAAGTCGTAGAGAATTTTTCAAATCCGTTATGTTTGTCTTGAAAAACCCTTCTGAGCCCTGATTGAGTTGCGTGGTGGTTTGGTAATTAAACGGTCCGTATTAAAATTTTCTTGAACTCGTTTAAATTTCAGCCGTTAATTTTGAGTCGTTTGAAAGTAGTTTAGTAGAGTTGCCGGACCGTTTCCCATGACTGTATGTTATTATTTATTAAATGGATCAATTTCACAAATCAGTGTAAAAACATGGTTAATTTAAATTAAATTTCTATTATTTACATTAAATAATTCGTTTTTATTAATTAAAACTACTATGCACGTTTTATTATTATTAACTGAATTCAGTACTTGTATATACATACAATTTATTATATTTCAATTGTAATAATTAATTTTCAATAAATTAAAAATAAACACAAAGTTCATCAAAATTAATCAAATATGCATAATATTCCAAAATTGGCTCGTAAGCTTATTAGATCGTCAGCTCATAATGAAACAAAATTTCCATGGTTATTTTTGTTTGCCATTTGGAAGATTCATAAAAATTTGGCAATTAAGAAAAAGAAGATTTTAATCGAGATTCGAATGTGAACTTTTATGTTACAAATAGGTACGGCAGACAAAAAATAGACACTATGTTACAGTAAGTACAATGAAAGAATGATAATAAAATTGTATTGTAAAAACACTGATTTTAATAGTTGACTTGTCCTAAGCCGTACACAGAATGGATATGAATTTTTCACAAAAGACATATTAAAGGATGGTTAATTGATCAATAAAATTTCAAATTTTTGCTATCATTTTCATTTTACGGTATCGAAATACCTTAAAGAGTTGAAATAAAAGTGATCACAAAAACAAAAATCAACATTCACCCTTTCATCTTGCCTTACCTTTTGTGAAATGTGTCCTTTTTTTAATGAAAAAAATTTACATTGATAAGTAATTTGTCGTAAACCGTACAGAGAATTGATCTGAATTTTTCACAAAATTCGTATAAGAGGATTATTAATTGATAAATTATCAAATGTTTGGATCATTTTCTTTTTTTAATATGGAAATATCTTAAAGATGCTGATGGCTATTTTTGTTTCATCAGAGTACATTGCAAATGTTCTTATACAAGACAACATTTTATCTAAAAAGGATGGAATAAATTCTATGCAATTTGATCTCTCAGGAGACTTTAGATACAATAAATACGTTATTTTTGTATCAACTTGTATTCATATTTTTAATAACAAAAGATAATTGCAATTTATGTATAAATTAATTCAATTTATTTTTTAATTTTGGAAATATTTACTAAATTTTACAAATTTATTAAAAATATTTTTTAGTTTTTATACAAAATAAATTTATTTGAAGTATTGTGTTAAAATTTGACACAGTTTGTATTTTAAAAACCCAAGTTAGGATGTATTTTCATAGTCACAGTTCCTAAGTAAATTATGTTGTTATCTACGTATTACTGCGATAAATACGCAAATTATATGGCATTTTCTTCAGATCAAATAGAGATTGTAAGGAGAAAAAAATGCTGGTAATATCGCGTATACATAAATAGTATACGATAAAAGATAAACCCGCAAAAACGATAAAATAGATTTTTTTTCTTCAGTCTCAAAGTCAGGATCCTAATTAAGGCAAAAAATCAGTTTTTATTTTCTAAAACTCCAAAACTAAGAGTTAAAAATTTGTAATAATGATTCATATTTTCATACAGGTACCAAAAAATTATAGGTATTAAAAAGTTTAGGTTTTAGGTTAGGTATTAAAAAGTTTAGGTAAATTTTAGTTTTCAAAAAACTTTTTCCCATACCACTAATTGAAGCTAGCTGCAGTAGTATATCTAGTAAAGTTTTGAAGAAAATGGACACCAAACCTTTGCCCAAATTTGGGCCGCAATGGGTAATTAAATGTTTAAAACGGAAATGGACTTATTTGTTCATTTTATGAACATCTATACCAAAATTTTGTTCGTATCATCAATATTTCTAAGCGTTAACGTGGGAAAAAAATTATTATATTTTGATATATATAAGCCCTGATATTCAACACTGCCTGTATAGATAAATTTGTGTAGTAAACATATTTTCTCTATTTTTATAGATGCGCCAGTACCCCGAAAAAATGGTTCATAAGTCTATTTACTTCTTAAATTAATAGTGGATGGATATGGAAGACATAATGTAACCTTATGGACTTTTATTTGAACTTTGTAGGATTTTAGTATTATACTTCAGTGTTTTGATATATATTTAAATCATAGTTTACCTATTAAAACGTAAAAGCCTTAACTTAATATTCTGTTCACAACGAAAAGTCAATTTGAAATGTGTAATCTTTACTATTATAAAACCGTTGAGAGTTTGTCTGTCTCTCTGTCGATTATAAGGCAAAGGCTACTTGACCAATTTTAATGAATTTGAACTTGTTTAAAAGCTTTATCGGTAAACATGCTTCAAGCATAAAATATGGGATCTATAAGCTCACATCTTTTTTTAATTTAATTATTTTCGTTTTTATTGATTAAAAGGATGACAGTCTTGTTCGAAACATTTTTCCGTAAACCGTACAGTTAAACCAAAAACGAACTTAAAAGTTTAACATAAAAATTGTTTTCTCGTATGTGTTCTGCGTATTCTTCGAAAAAGTTTTCGTGGTAAGTTTTTCTATAAAAACCATGTTTAATTGTTAAAATAATATGAAGAAACGCACAAAAAGCTTTGATATGTAGTTTCTTATAGGGTCTTATAGGGTATTTTTGTTATCAATTACTGCCTTAACTATTCGGTTTACAAAAAAAATGTTACAAACAAAAAATGTTTACGTTATTATAAAGAACCACTTTCTAATTTAAGTTATGAATTCAAAGTTATGAATTTCAAGAATGCTTTAATTAAATAGGATAACTCAGATTTAATTCAATATCGCATTTACCTCGATTAAACTTATTTTTCGAGTTCCACCGATATGTCAAGTTAAAAAAGACAGCCTATATACCATCATTAGTAGTGACGATGAAAATCTCGAAATATACAGACCATATACTTCGAGCAAAGATATCTCTGATACCAAAGGCTGAAGTACGCTTTTACCACGTGCCGGTGATATTGGGGAGAAGGATAAAGTGAATTAGGATACGACGTTAAGGTATTTGTGGGTGAAATATATATTTAGTGGCGTCTGCTTATAAAATTGGAATTGTTCAGTAAAACGCCCGGGTTACGGCTAGTATTCATAATATTAGTGGATTATAAATAAAATTCGTGAATATAAATTTGAAACATTGAAATATTTTCCCTATTATAAATATATACATCTAACTATTATTTAGTTGTACAAATTATTTAATTATTTAATTAAATTCATTAAATACCATTTTGTTTATTTAATTACAATTCTATATCATTATTATCATTATAATACAACAAATTCAAACTATATTTAAACAATATATTGTTAATTATTAATATTGTCCTTTCTAAACCTATAAATTAACTAGTGAAAACAAACAATTGGCTAAGTTAATTGTTGAAATACCATGTAAAGGTAGTGTTTATTACGTAATCGTTTGTTTTTTTGCGTCATGTAAGTAAAGAAAGATAGCGACTCATACACACAAAGTAATAAGAGTATCTTTCTTCTTACGTCCTGAAAAGATATAGTATATGCTATAACAAACAAACACATACATAATATGTGTAACGTATTAATTTAAAATATATACAATACATGTATACATACTACATAATATTTCTAACCCTTGCGCACTTACGGGTAAACATTGATGTGTACGAAATGTATCTAACAAAAGTTGTTTACTTTTTTATAAGAACGTTGTTTATGTAAAAAATTGTTTATTTTTTAATAAGATTTTTACATTTAAACTTTTGTCCTTTATCTAACGATTGACAAGATGGGTTAAACGGATCGAAGATTCAATTGACTTATGTTATTCATTTACAAATTTAGCCTCACTGTTAACGTCCTAAATTTCAGCTTTTCATCTCTTTTCATCTTTCAGTTATCGTGTTGACAGACAGACGGATAGAGGAAAATAGATTAACTAATTAGATGATTTTATAATCACCAATAACAATTTTGTTCTTAGAATCAATGTTTTTAAGCATTACAAAATTAGGCCTTAACTAAGTATACCTTAATATATTTCATATATACGAGGTACAAGACTAAACTTAGTATACCTTGACATGTTTGATTCATACATGATACAAAACTAAACTTAGTATACCTTGAAATATTCCATATAAACAGGATATAAAAATATATGGTGGGAACATTAAAAAGTGTTTATTCATTATTAAGAAATTCAAACTTTCTCTATTACATTCAATATGATGGTGATAAAAAATAACGATGAATAAATATCGAACAAAAGCTTTTCGAAACGAACAAGTTCGTTTAAGAACTATTTTTTAAATTTAACATTATATCACTTTATTATATTAAAGAACAAGTAAGATGAATTTTTCTAATTGATTATTATATTAAAATTAACTTAACCTAGATGCATCAGACCAAGCCCGCAAGCACCTATTATCTGCGGTATGGTGTTTTAAAGCGTTTAGTGTTTTTAACTTTGAACTTCCCTTGTGTGTGAAAAAAAAAATTTCGAAAAAATGATTAAATTTTTCTTTTAACTTTGATATACTGTACCTTTATAATTTTTACAAAATCAATTTTTTTCTCTAAAATCTTACATTTTTAGGATAAAGTAGAGAACATTAAATTGCGAAAATCTTAGAGACAAAACTCGTTCTTACTTTCAAAAAGATAGCGAAAGAACCTTCAAAATAAATTTAGAATTTTGAAATACGACAACATTTCGCTTGTTTAAATGAAATTTTGACAAATAGACAAATTTTGACAATTTGACACTATGCTTTTTTTTTCATAATTAGTGACAACTTTGTAAATAAAGGATTTTCTCATCTCTATAAATAGACGATCTATAAAAAATAAATGGATTATTTATTTTTTTCAAAAAAAAAAATTTTTAGCTGCTATCGCGTGACTGAAAATGATTTGGATATGTAAAGCAAACCTATTTATCTGAAAATGGTCCATTGTTTTAAATCTTCCCTGAAAAACTCGATTAAATATAAAACATCATATTTTAGGTTTATAATATCACAATTTTAAGTGCGTAGGTGGATATATATTACAAGTGCTATTTTAATAGGTTATTTAAATGCAACATTTTCATTTTTTGAAAAATATAAAATAATTAAAAGTAAATACTGTTTATGAGCTCTATAAATATCAACTTTTAAACTGAAATGGTTTCCACAAACCAGTTAAATACACCCATTGACGTCGAGTGTATAATAAATGTCCACAAATTCATAGCTCTCGCACTTCCTAATAAACCTGCCTATATTTATCCCTAAATTATCTAAATATACACTTACAAAAGTTATATACAATATATTATAATTATTTTGTTTTGGAAAGATTGCATTAAAATATTATACATAATTATTTATAGTATTATTGTATAATAATATATATTTTTGATTCCATGTAAACAATAATAATTATGTAATCTGTTACATATTTACATTATTAATTTGTTCGTTGCATATTCTATAGACCAATATCTATGATAAAAAAAGGACACGGATTCGTATCTCCTAAAAATTTTCTCAAACTGCAAACATTCAAGCCTGTAATTTCAACAATATTCATTATTTGTATTCACGTTGGCAAAAATATACCAATTTAAATTTTTTGTTAATCATCTTTTCTTTTCCTTCTTTCAGATTTATTGGGTTGCATGAGTTTCAGTATCATATATAAATCTTTGAATTTGCAAACAATAGAACAGGGGTCAGATATATGCTATCAAAACAGTTATGCTTGCCGTGGTATTTAAATAAAGTTACTGAAGCTGAAAATTGTTATACAGATTGTATATTACACATAAATAACCGTTATGTCACTCATTCAGTTAAATGTGAAAACAGAGCTATTCAGTCAGCCCTAATGTATTACAATAAATAAATAAGATTCAATTCATTTATTCAACTTGAACATTTTTTAAATGTACTTAATTGTATATTAACCATAAATAAAATGGTTAGCCAAACATATGGTGGAACAACTCCCGTTTATTAGCCAAAAAATATTTAAAAATGAATGTACTTCGGACAATATTTCAGCTCAGTTCTCACATTTAACTGATTGACGGACGTAACTGTTATTTATATGCAATATACAATCTGTTTAACAACTTTCAGCTTTAATAAATTCATTTAATTGCGGCAATCATAACCATTTTGATAGCATATATCTGTCCCCGATTCAACCGTTCGCTTGACTGACCACAGTATGTGTGTGTTGTATACAACTACTATAACCAACTTAAGGATGTTCCAGCATGGTATTTGCAGTTTCTATGTTAAAGCAATGGTACAATTTTTTTTTTCGACAGAATTTAACGAAAAATTAAATTTAAGAATTTAATAATGCTTACTATTAATTCCCAAAGTTTCAGAAATTTTGACCGTTTAAAATGGGAAATAATTATGCCAACGTCCCAATTTCGATCAATTTACGTCAAAATTAATATCTCGAAAGTGAAAATTAATTTCTAAATTTTTTTTTTAGAATTGTATTGTATAAACATTTTTTTCTACTTTTTCTTCAATATATAATAATATCATAAAAAATAGTTGGAGAGACCGGACATTTTACATGCTTTAAATGGGACATGACCCTCAAAATCGCGAACTTTGTCTTTAAATATCTCGCGATCTAAACGGTCAAAAATTATGAAATTTTAGGAATTCATAAATAAAGCTATTATAAACCCGAGAAAAAAAATTCGGCCAAATCTGTCGAAAAGTAATTTCATGCTGGTACTACCTTAAATGATCAGCTTGAGTAAATTCAAAGAATTTTCCTTTAGTCTGGCTCTTAATCCATAGTATTGATATATCTAAAAACAAACATAGGTAAGTCAGCCAAATATATGCCCTTATTTGATAAAAGAAAGGATATAAGATGCATAAAAGAAACGTTGACGTCCTCCCATTCGTTTTTAATTTAAATATTTGTTTAAACAAAGCGGCAGGTACATTCAGAATTAAAAACTAAAAGACGAAGATAAGTACTTTTAATTAATGTAAAATGGTAAATAAAAAGATACTAAAGGAATAGCATTCAAAGTTTGTACCCAAGAGGATTGTACCAAACACAGTTTAGACTTGCGGTAGACATATCGCACTAAATTTTTCATAGTAGAGATTTACTTTTACATACCCTCGTAGATTGAACTGATTAATCAACGCAGCATAGTCAGGGCAGTTTGAACAGTTGTGAGCAATAGTAAGGGGGATCCATCGATGCTGCTTATTTTTTTCAGGTAAACAAACTCTGAGTAGTCTGGTGCACTCGAAACGTCTCGATCGAATGTAATGAAATTATTTTCGGATCATATTACCATTAATACTCTTCGATCGGCATCTCAACGAAATCGATATCATTTGATGTCAGGATCTCAATTGACAGATCGATTGATGTTAGGATCTCAATTGACAGATATTTTTTCGTCTTGATACCGGACTGTGAATAACCAGTAAATATGTTGTTATAAACTTGTAATTATTTTAAGCATTAAAATTATAATTGTTTTGAAACTAATTAGGTTTTAATTGTTTGAATAGCAAATGCGCTGTCAGAACTTGGAAAGGTCAAAGCTATATTCGTTTTTTTGTCTATTACAACATATATCAGCGCATTATGAATGTATTTTTCAACAGTAGTTTTCCTATGAATATAATAAAGGAATGAATGTAAATCTGTTGCTGTAAACTCATAATTATAATTATTAAGTATTAATATTATAATATAATTATTTTGAAAGTAATCATTTAAATACCAAATACGCTTTCAAATCTTTGCAGGGGCAAAGCTTTATCCTTATTTATAATGGGTGAAAATTTTCTAAAAGAGCGCCTAAATCAAACAGTGAATTACCTAAACGAAACCCAAGTATTGCTAGTTTGCAACGTGTTCATTTTACTGACACAACGTTCATGTTAGGTGCTACAACATTTTGCATTTGAATTAGATCGGTGGACAAATATTGAATTAAAAAAAAAAAAGATTTTGCAAATGGAAAAGAATTAAGTTTTGCAGGTAGAATCCGCATAGAAAAATATTCCAAGATTTTAGAGCAATTATTTTTGGTTTTTAAGATATACAGATAAATAAATAGAGAAAAATAAAGGTACATGAATAACTGTTAGCAATTTATAATTAAATGAAAGTTCTTATTAGCTATTTAACAACCTCCCTGTCCCATACATTTCATTTAAAGAATATCCTACGACCAGAAACTTTTTTTTTTGTTATGCTAAATAACAAATTTTTATGTACCCTGAAATATAATTTATTTTAAATAATATATCATAGTTCAAAATAGAAATACTAATTTTGAGTGACTTGATAATAACAATCAGGAAAAAATAATGAAAAATGCATTTTATATTTGAAAATCTTTTTACACTAAGAGTATAAAATATATTTTTTTCAAAAATAATATATGCATAACATAATGCATGATAAATATCTTTCATAATATAAATAGACATATAAATTTATATACATTTGAGGTTAGTTTTATTTTTAGACTAAAAAATAAAACTAAAAAAAAATTGAAATCAATTATTATTTAAATGTTGAGTTATGTAGATATAATAATAAATACTATATTATGTATACAATAAACTGAATCTGAGTCAAATTTGCTCTCTGCATTGCAGTCAGACTATAAATGAATGTTTGTATATACACCGGGTGGTCCAGTAAACTATTACTCCCTAAATTTCACAAAAAATTGATTTTCTTAAAGCAAGGAATCTAAACAATGCACTTAATTTACTTAGTTTAAATACTTTTTCGCCAATCATATTTAAAAGCATAATGCATTGATTTCTGTATGAAAAATTCTGGAATTTCTAACCACTGTGTAATTTTACTTGAATCTGAAGTACACTAACTAATTTTTCATTAAAAAAAGAATCATCGAAATCTGTTTGCGTGATATTAAGTTATTCGTCTTCTTGTCGTGCATACTTAATGCAAATTTAAGACTTTTATTTTCTCATGGATGCCGTTGTTAGAACTGGACTAAAATGAAAGGGGACCACACGAGAAGCACCAGCTTTCAAATAGATAAAGAATCATCAAAATCGGTTCACCCAGTCAATAGTTCTGAATTAACACATAAAAACTGTAAAAATACAGTCGAATTGATAACCTCCTCGTTTTTTGTTTGAAGTTTTTTTTCTTTATACTAACTGAGACATTTATTCAAAAATCTTAGAACAACAACAAAATAAAAATTCAAACAATTTATCTGGAAACTATTTCCCATAAAGTTTCCATCCATATTTGTGATCGCAACAAAAAAATTGGAAAAAATTGATAGTTATGAATGAAATTATTTATAGTATTAATAAAAAATATTTGTCAAGAAAATTTATTAATGAATGCGTCAAAAAATAATATTGCGTCATTTAATTTCGGTGATCTCTTAAATGTATTGGTCCTTGAAAATTCTCAAGTAATATTTTTTGAAAGTTTGTGTAGTGTATTCATGGCCATCCTATATATAAAAGCAATTGTGAATAATAATATTTTATATAATGCATTATTTTATATACACATATTCGCTCCGAGCGTGAATTTCGTTTCCATGACAACGATACACTACTTTAATTATAGAATTAATGGATGCATATATAATTGTGTGGATTGCATTGAAAACTTACATTTAAAATTTAATATTCTTGTTTCACAAATTTAAATAAATAATTACGATAATTAACATTTGAAAAATAATATTTGTACAATTTGATTTCTTATTTTCACAATTTTTAATGCATTAAGTTTAATTAATTAGTGTTTTTCAATCATTTTAATTTGACAGTTTCTATATCATTAACATGTAAATAATTGCAAATTAGTCATAACAGCCCACTTTATCTCCAAAATTTTTCACTTAAAGCGCTGGCATCGATTTTATTATCCCTACCATGACTACGCACACAACGAATATATGTATATATTTTTATAGTAGATATTATATTATACAGCATGGTTTTAACATATTATTTTATTTTATTTTTATATATTTATTATTATATAATATAATACATTTTTATATTTGTATTATATGTATTGTATTGTATATGTTTATTATTTATGTATTTATTATTTTCGATATATTATTATGATTTTATCGATTTCTACTTTAAACAGATACATTTCATTTCAATAAAAAAAAGAATATTTTATATCATCAAAAACAATTACTTTAAATATAACCTTGAATGTTGATTTATTAAAATTTATTTTTTTAGAAATAAAAATAAATATTTAAATAAAATATGGCAGAATAACTGCATGAAAATTTGGATAAACTCATACTTTACACGCCATTCATTTAGCTTTGGTTTTTTTACAGGTAGCCGGTTTTTTTGTGTATGCATCGTGCTCAAAATTTTTCTACGATCATGCTCGTTATTTTTTTTACACACATTGCTTTTGAAGAATGATGCCATTATTCTTTAGATATATTTTATAATTATCACAAATAATTATTTAAATTTAAAAAAAAGTAACTTGTGTATCTCGTAACTTGTTTATAAAAGAATACTTTTAAATAGTTTTTGTTCAATTTTGGGATAATATAAAATATATATGAGGAAGGTTTGTGGATGATTGGAGAGTAATTCTGAAATTAAATGAGGATGATCGTAGAGAAATTCTGAAGAAGATGCATACTCAAAATATCCTGAACCTTTGAAAAACAAGATAAGGCAAAATTAAACGAATGGCATCTCAATTATTGGCATAAATGAATTCAAGGATGGCTTCAACCAAGAATACTGACACATTATTTTGATTAATATTTTCTAAATTAGACGTTTTCGAACAATTGGTAAAAAAGTTATTCTACTTAAAAAAATACTCTTTAAAAATATTTGCTATTAACATATATAGTTTAAGATACCTTTATGGTAAGTGGTCCAAAAAACCTAAATCGTGATTTTAAATAATATAGAAAGAATATATATCGATTTTAAGCTCGGAAAATGGGTCGGGACTCTGATCTACGCGCTACTAACTATCACCAATTGTTAGAACTGCTTTAACTCACATTTCTTGCCTACGCCGATATTCATTCTCGTTTGCTTCGAAATATAACGATTTAACTGTTATTTGGATTTGTAAATCGAATCTAAACGCCGTTTATACTAAGGATAAAAAATACAAAACTGAAAAAAAATTAATAAATGACTGGATTGAATGAATGGATTTTTATATATTTTAAAGCGACGCAGGTTATTAAAGAAAAGTCTTTACATAAAGTCCTTTTCAAACTAAAGAGAAAGTCAATATTCACCCATACCCCATATATCAAGCACTCTCAGTTTTGTATTAATTTAACAATCGAATTAAAGAAAAAATATTTCATTATACTTCGAAGTAATCGAGATGACAAACTATTGGAGTAGGCTAGAAATTTGTTTAAAAGAATTCTGCCCTGAAATTTTTCGGGAATTTCTTACACAAAAAGAATAATGCTTAATGGATCATTAAAATAGACACAATTAGAATAATACATTGAATAGAAAATGCATTTAGAAGAGAACGACCTCTAATTTCTCGAATTTCATTATTTTTCGCAATATTTAATTTATTAATATTTTAATTCATAAAATTCAACATTGTTTTGCTATGAAATAGTTTTGAACAGTATATTTTAATTGCACTAATTACGGTGTTTGATGAATTATAATCCTAGCTTATATTTTCAAAATTAAATTCATCATTAATATTTTGATTTTAATTCATAAAATAAGCCCCGCTAGTGAAAAAATCTAATTTGTATGGAACACATAATTATATTCTACAAACATAATAATAGTAATAATAATGCCGCCATAAAATTCCGGTCGTCATGAAAACAATTTCGCTTTTCTACAGAGACCTTAAAAAAAATTTGCAGCCTGATCATAATAAAGCCAATTACAAAATTAAAGCCGAACGTAAGACATTTTTCAAAATCCCCAGTGAATATTATGACAGCCTCTTTATAATAAAAAAATTTCCGTTGCAATAAAAAGATAATAAACAAGTATCAAATGAATTCAATACAAAGAAAATAGCATTTCTATGTTACCCGGAACTCGTGGCTCAGTAAAGTAACTGAATGTCTATTGTTATTACGTCTGATTACACTATTGTTTACTTCCTCATCTTGCTGTAAATCTTCAGGCTAAAACAAACAGATTTTTTCCAAATTTCTTACGATTGTCTTTGTCCATCGGATGGCAAATAGAACATGTAAGAAATTTGTCCTATATTACACGAATAATAAAACATTATTGCAACATTCAAAAAATGTATACCCAAAATGAAAAAGATCGTCGTATATACAACTTTGTCGTGTACTATGTATATTAGAAGACGATAGCGCTGAACCAGGAAATGCTGAGTGTTTTGCTAATGCATAAGAAGATGATTCAATGCCTATTTTAGGTATTTTGGGACAGCTATTACTTTAACAAAAATTATTTTGAAATACGTATAGACTGTGTTGATTACACTGTTACATTACACATACACACATGCCATACACAACTGATATTCCCATATAATACATGCAATACAATTTGCGCCTAATTTACGCCCTTAAGGGTAAACAGTGATGTTTACGAAAAAATGTTTCAAACAAAAGTTGTTTATTTTTTATTAAGGAACATTTTTTACATTTAAACTTTTGTTTTATCCCAAACGGTTAACAAAAGGATGCTACGGATCCAAAATTCAATTGACCTATGTTGCTCGTTTACGAACTCGACCTCACTTTTTACGTCCTTAGCACGCTATAAAAACTCAACTTGATATCTCTTTTCGATTTTGAGTGGTCTTGATGACAGACGAACAGACAGACGGACAACCGGAAATGGGCTATTTATGTGATTTTATGAACACCTATACCAATATTTTGTTCGTATCATCAATACTTTTAAGCGTTACAAACTTGAGACTAAACTTAGTATACCTTGATATATATTACATATATACATGGCATAAAAATAATAATAGTAGAGGCCTTTTTTAAATATTTTATGAAAAGAATAATAATTAGATATTTTTCAGGCTTAGTTTGAAAAACAAAAGCCACGCAAAAAGAAGAAATATAAACAAAATCAGAAAGAAAAAAAAAGAAGTAATTCTTAATAGACATTACTTTCGTTCAGCCATTATAAATACCCTAAAAAAATTCACTACTTAACGTTCGATCAGTGCTAATAAATATGTGTGCATACAATTTAACCATATTACACAGTGCTCTTTTCTTTCGTCCACAATTCGAGCTTACTTTCTTCCCATTCCCTACTAATATTAATAAGTGAAATGGCTAACAAAAGATAAGAAGTTTCTTCCATATTGACATCATCATTACTTACCTACAATAATAATAACCATAATTGCTATCATGGGATTTGTTAGATATGGTAGTAGAAATGAAGAGAGGTTAGATAGTACATTCAATAATGATGCACTTTACTAATGGCAAATACTTAATAGCTCACTATATTTGATTCAAAAATTCCTACAAGTTTTTGTTAGCAGGGTTTTCTTCTTGAACAAAACAAATCGCATCATTGTATATTATTGTTAATTGTTTCAAATTTCTATAAAACGCATCACATAATAAACTAGGCCTATATCCTCTCCTGGTAACATTTGCTTTTTGGAGAAGTAAATAACAGTACCTAACATCTAATTATATACACAAATCAAAAATAATCGTGTGTAAAAAATCTTTAACTAAAAAAAAACTAATCAAGTATTTCAAAGTTTATTTATTTCAAAGTATTTCATAGAAAACTTGTATTAAATTTTATTTTGCCATAAATTCATTTATAAATGAAAGAATAGTTCATCTAAAGTATATTTAAGAAATTTTTTTTAAATTAATAATTCCTTTTTTTTATTAATTATTAATAAAAATAGTTTTGGATTTAAAAAAAAAAACGTATTATTTTTTTGACGTATATTTTATACACCCGTTGACGCTGTGAGTCAATTGGAATGACGCTAATTTCATATTTTTCAGCTTGTTTCTATGGATTATTACGTTATAATTTAATAATACCAAATCTAGAAACAAACCACATCTATCATTCTGCATGTTATTATACCATGTATATATGAAATATACATAGTATATTCAGTTTAGTCCCAAGTTTGTAACGCTTAAAAATAATGATGCTAGGAAAAAAATTTTGTCATAGGTGTTCACTAAATCACCTAATTAGTCCATTTCCGGTTGTCCGTCCATCCGTCCGTCTGTGGACACGATAACTCAAAAACGAAAAAAGACATCGAGCTGAAATTTTTACAGCGTACTCAGGACGTCAAAGTGAGGTCAAGTTCGTAAATGAGCATCATAGGTCAATTGGGTCTTGGGTCCATAAGACCCATCTTGTAAACTGTTAGAGATAGAACAAAAGTTAAAAGTAAATGTAAAAAATTATCCTTATCAAAAATTAAACAACTTTTGTTTGAAACATTTTTTCGTAAACATCACAGTTTACCCGTGAGGGCGCCAATTAGGCGAAAATTTTATAATATGTACTATACTTGATTATCAGTTATGTATGTGTCACATGTTTGTATGTGTTATATGATAAAGAAATCAACACTGACTATGCATGGTATTTCAACAATTAACTCTGTCAATTGTTTGTTTTCACTTGTTTTATCATTTCTCCGTGCGGTGGAATTGCTATTGTTTAGAAAAACCATTTACAATTGTAAAATTACATGAAAAATCAATTTAAAAAAAAATCATTTTAAAACTTTCTTAGTAATTTTTAGTAAACTAAAGGAAAAATAATTAAAAAAACAGGCAAGTTCTCTATTGATTATTTTTGATTGATGTATGCTCTTAGTTTAATATTTCTAATAAACTGTATTAAAAAATCATGGGTATTTCTTTGTGTTTGTTCGAGATAAAAACGGCTATTTGTGGTGAACAGAACCGAACTAAGCTCTGGGCATGTAACTATCTGGAAATCATTTTCATTATATGATTAATTCCCGCAAGGATGTTATCATTCATATAGTAATTAATATTGCCTATATTTTAAAATAAATAATATTATAAAACGGTAGAGTCTAATTTATATCCAGTTTCTTTAATAAAGCACTGTTATAGCAAAACCATTATTTCAATAAATGCTTATTATATATCGGCTAAAAAGAACTAAAAGCTAAATATTATTGACTGTAATAATATAATAAATAATAATAATTGAGTTTAACCTCCATTTCTCTGACATATACGCCTCACTTTAATATTTAAATTGAAGACGAAAAATTGAATTAAAATCTTATTTGATAGTAATTCTACACTATATTTTTCTTCACGACGCTTCCACGATTTTAAAATTATATTTCGTCATTTTATACCTTATAGATGTTATGCTTTCATGCATATTTACGTCAATACCTACGTGCTCCCAAAATCGTGTATTATTTTCTTATTCTCAAATTTGAGCTTCTATATCTCAAACAGTTGAATTATGAGGACTTTGTGTTCGCATAGATTTGATCAAAATATTTGATCTCAAAAAGCCATTTACCTGTAAAGATCATGCGGGAGTGCTTTGTGTCCTAAATGGATTATCATTAATTCTTTCTGGTATTTTTGAACCAAGTACAGGTGCTAAGGGATGTATAAACTCATATTTGTAACAGAATTCGGTACGTAAACACAGTGTACCCATAATAATATTGCGGTATGGATATATACAATAATAATGTGTTATTATATACTGACATATATGTATATAATCATCATTTATCATTCCATTGAACATTGGATGTGAAATGGTATCTGGTAACTAAACATGGAAGTTCAAATTTTTAGAAAAAAGGGACACGAAATTATGATAATTTTTAACATTAGTAAAACAGAAAAGTTTATTGAATCGGTAATTTTTCAAACTTTGTAAATGTCGTTACTACAAATAAACGATTTTTTTTTTGAAAACAAAGACTACCGCGTTATAAAATTCACTTTCCTTACTCTCATTTATTTCTACTTTTGCTCATAACATAAAGATTTTTAATTTTTATTGTGGAACCTTATTTCTTGAAATAAAATACGGCTCATGTTATAGGTAATGAAGCTTTCTATTAGTGAAAGAATCGATTCAGTATTATTTGAGTTAATCCATTGCAAGCAAATAATTAATCGAACCTTTTCTCTTTATATAATTAGTGTAGAGGAAGAATTGTGTAGAAGATTGAAAGAAAAAAGGATTATTAATTTCTCAACAGGTGTTTTGTTTCGTTTACATGCACCCCGATTCTATTAAACAATATAGGTACGAATAATATTCATCCACTTATGATATGATAATACATTATACAAACGTGATTGAGCGGTCTGATCACATAGTTGGTGATATATAATGTTACTATAATGCATTAATTGTAGTTCACTTCCATACTATCAATGGTAAATTGACTTAGGATTCTATCTGGTATTATATCTAAGATGTACATAACAATAGCCCGTTATTACTTTTATTTTAATTTGCCCTTTTATCTTATTAATTTTTTAATTTATGTGCTATACTACCACTAGTATTCTTAAATAATGTTAGAAAAGAATGTGGAACACTAACAAGATTGCAGCAAAGTAGGTCGAAGAAGTTTAAATATAGTAACATTTCTATGAGAAGTATTTATTAAAAAAATGAATCGTACAAAAAAATTCAATTTTCTTGTAAGTAATACCTCATTTCTGAATTCTGAATACCATCATAATATTCTTTAATTTGAACTAAATAATTTAACCCTCACTTTTTTGAAAATAAAATACAACCCATATAGTACAAGATCCGAATTAGGGTCGACCTTCACCCATCTGTTTACCGAATGAAAGTTATTTTTTATGAAATGTAAAATATTAACAAATATTCCTGTAACGGGTTGCCTTAAAAAATATGGTCTAGACCATTTTTAATATAAATATCAAAACTTGGAAAGCTTGTAAACATTATTTTTGACCAATATTTTGTGGCCAATCATATGCCACCGTAATTGTAACAAAATTATCTTTATTTAGATATGCGAGTCAATGAATTAACAGATGCACGTAATTACTATTTTCAACTTGTATAAATGCGATAATAGTGAACGAAAAAAGGCAAACAACATAGCTGCTGCATATTCTTTATGGCTTTTACTTTCGAGTAGATCAAAATTCGTAAGATATGCAAGTCAGTGAAAAATTTCTAAAAATTTTACTCTTGATATTTTCACTAAAAGTAGTCTGGACCACATTTTTATAGGCAACCCATTGCAGGGATATTTGTTAACATTTTATATTTCATAAAAAATAACTTTCATCCGGTAAACAGATGGGTGAAGGTCGATCCTAATTGGTATCTTAGACTAATATTATTTGTTGAAAATGCAGCATTCTATAGGTGAAAGAATTTTTAAAATCAATGACGGTTTCACTATTTAATGAATTTTTACTTTTGGTGCAGAACCTTAATTTTTTTGATAAAAACTGGACGAATTGTTTACACCAAGCTTATCTTACCTACTAAAAAAACATTTTTCTGTCTTCATTTTAGTGTTTTTTCAAAATGTCACAATTAATAGAAGCTCTTCGAAAAAATTACAAACCAAGTTTTTTCTTTTCAACATAAACAATACAAATTTAGCATAAACAGCATAAAATAACAAACCTGGTAATAATTTATAACCGAACAACAACTCACTCAATTCAATCCAAATAAACATTAGCAGTGTTGTTGTTATTGTACTAACATTTAGTGAAATGAAGTTATATTAATTAGTAATTACAATAGTAATTAATAATGGTACATTAGTAATTAGGACATAAATTAACAATTTCTATATACCAACAACTGATTCTGTTTGACTAGGTACTTACCAACCAGTGTAGGATAGCTACGTATCAACGTGTTGGAGATTATAGATAAATTTTGAATGCACAATGGTAAATAAAATGGTTTTATTTCGAAATAAGAGATGACAAATAATAAACAACTGCTGTGAGTCCAATATTTGACCTTCTGTATTAATAGTCCGTGAGCCCATAATATAGTTTACCTTTTGCAGGATTGATAAAGATGAATTATTAAAGTAAGTAGATGATGACTATCTATGAACATAAAGACCATGATTATCTTGGTAATCGAAATACGTATTTATCTAATACAAGAAAATGATCTTGGAAATTGAGGCAAAAATCGAAATTTATTTAATTTCAAGTTTGAAAATTCACATTGTACGAAACACAGATAGAAAAAAGAATCTCTTTACCCAACAATTTATTCTTGAATCAACAATATTTTTTTCATAAAACAAGAAGCAAAAGTTTTTTTTTTTTTGTCTCAAGAGCATTATTGTTTCCTTTTTAATAACATTGAGTCAAGGAAACCTTTTTTTTTTAACCGACTTCAAACAAAAACGGAGGAGGTTATCAATTCGACTGTATTTTTTTTTTTTTTAAATGTTTATTACCTCAGAACTTTTGACTAGGTGAACCGATTTTGATGATTCTTTATCTGTTTGAAAGCTGGTGCTTTCCGTTTAGTCCCATTTAATTTTGGTACAGTTCTGACAACGGTATTTATGAGAAAACCATAAAAGTCTTAAATTTGCATTAAGTATGCACGACAAGAGGACAAATAACTCAATATCACTTCGATGATTCTTTTTTTAGTGACAAGTTAGTGAGTGTACTTCACATTCACTAAAAAACACAAAATCATCAAAAGGAAAACTTTTCCAAAATATATTAAAATGCACTAAAAAGTAAAAAAATAATGATAATATATAGTAGTTAAAATAATTGTTATTTTTGGAGTCGGTGTCAGCCAAGGAAACAACTCTGACAAAACAGTTTTCTACATTAGCTTGGCTGACACCGACTCCAAAATTAACAATAATTTTAACTACATTATATTATCTATATTTTTTTACTTTTTAGTGCATTTTAATATATTTTGGAAAAGTTTTCTTTTTGAAGTCGGTTTTCTTTTTGTTAAAAGTTTTTTTGTTGTTCAATGTTAAATCCCATATTCAAAATACCGACGTATGTTAATAAATAAACTCGAACTACCAATTAACAATTTGTAATCAAACTGTATACACGAACAAAAATACATTTTAATTTTTAAATATTTCTTTTTATATATTTGAATAGCTTTATAAAATGGTGTTTTCCGAGACATAGAATGTTCATCAATTATCGTAATACACAATGTTCGTAGCTTAAACTAAAAAGCCTTATGAAAAAATTAGTTTCTTGCATTGGTAATTTTAGGTTTAATTTTTTTTTTTTTTCATTTTTTCTCTAACGAAACTGTGCATTGGTAATTCTGAAAATTGAAAGTATTAATTCAAGAAGTCAAATACTGGTTTTTAAGAGTTAAATATTAAAAATACTTTAACTCAATACTTTATGAATTAATTGTAATATTATTTAAAAAAAAGACATACTTCTGATTTTTTGACATAACATAAAATTTCCTTGTGCTTACTTTCAATTATCTCTATTATGTTAAACATCTTCTGATAACTTCTTTACAACTAATTTTTTTTTTTAAATGAAAAACATAAACTTTGGAGAAAAAAAATAAATTAATAGTTTGTAAATTATTTCCAAATTATTCTCAAAATTTATGATAAGCTGGATCGATTAAAAATTTTTAGTTTCCCAGGTACCTAACACATCGTCGGATTTTGGGGTAGTTTTAAACTGTTGCACATTTTTTGGTTTTACCGCCCAACTAGCAAACAAATTATAACGTGCGATAAGGAACATAGTATCAATATTTTTCGTTTACCTATTTTATTGTTGGAAAAGGTTAGTTACACATTAATATTAATGTACCTGGTCGTAGGTAGTATAGGTTGGAATATTTTATGAACCTATACTCACAAATCCTAACATTAAAAGGGTTGTACATGATTTCATGTAGTAGGTACTATCTACTACTATCTACAAACATTTCTGGTACGATCATAAATTTGTAAGTAGACGCTCATAATGTTTCAAAATGTTTTATCATTTAAATGGAACAATGAACTTTATAAGAATTCATTAGTATTCTGTGATTGTAAATTTAAATTAACTTAAATGCAAAGAAGATGCCTCTTTATACTTAAACTTAACTACAAACACTTGATAAGATATCTTTGATTCTATCGTATGTTATTTGAATTACTTTTTATAGTGTACTTTTTATATTAGGATGTATGAGCATGACAACAATGTTTGATTTAAAGGCTCAATATTTGTTTGTAGGTAGTCTTTTACTCAAAGAATATGTGGTTAAAATTTCAGCTTAGGTATCCGTGCAAATTTTTAAGAAAAAAGTCATTAAAAATCGATATAAAATACATTGACTCTTATGGAGGAATCTCAAAAAACGACACATTTTAGAAGTTTTTGATAATTTTCATTTGGAATGAATGAAAACAAATTTAAAAAAAAAACTTTTTAATAGAAAGTAAACATATAAGCAATGAACTAGAAAAGAAAAAAACTAAGTGTCACCGTCCATATAAGGGATGTAAGAGCAGGGTAGATTAAGGGTTGAAATTATTTTTATCTTATTTTCAACTTTGATGATGAATTTTGTTATAACTTCATGAATGTAGACGAAAAATAAGAATAAAATTTTTCGATATGTGTCTTGGTTTTCGAAATATCGAAAGCTAATAATTAAACAAAATTTGCAATTTTCGATATTTTGAAAATTAAGCCAGATATCGAAAAATTTTATTCTTACTTTTCGTCTTATATCGTCAAGTAATAATATAAATTTATCATCAAAATTGAAAATATCTATTTTTAAATTTGTGCCCCCACTACCATGCTCATACATCCTTAATAAGACTCCATTTCTCAAATTTTGTAAATATACCTATCACTAATGTCTCTTAGGTATTAGCAACTAATGCGGTGGCTTTGAGATTTTAAAATGTAAAAATAAATAATTAAAAAAATAAAAAACCCAACTGCGCCAAATAAAATCTGAAAATAAAGAAACAAGTTCAATAGTTTACATAGCTACTTTAACGGTCGGGACCCATTATTTGGAAGATTAGTGTCGGTCTAGATTTTATATTGTAATTATTTGATAAGCCGAATTTCTGCAAATCAATTATTAAATAAATAACAAAATTTTTATAATTATTGAAAAATCATTTGTCTTTGAAATATTTATCCCGTCTCCCACTAATATTTAATGAAAATCAAAAGCTTGCTATTTTTATGACAAAGTTAACATATTATAGTAAACAATTGCATGAAAAATATTAGTTTTTTATTAATTTGAGCAGACTAATTGGATTATTTTACCAATTATAGTCATCTCTATTCAAACGCCAATTTAATCTCACAAAAAAAAAAAAAACAACAACAACTATAATTGCAAAACGTAATGTAAAGGTACTTTTTTGGTATGTTATTTGAACCCCTTAAGAGAGTGTGAAACTACGTTTTGCAAGCAAAAAAAGTTGTGCTTCCTGCGTAATAAGGGAAAATATTTGTTCACCTAAAAATAAATCAAATAAATTTTCTAATTGTTTTCTTGAAAACTTTTTTCACTTTTGTCGAAAAATTTTTATAATGCTCACTAGTTGACGTAACCCACCAATTTTCATTTATATACTTTTTATATTTGGAACACCAAAGTTCTGATCTAATTTGCCCCTCCACGAGAAAACACTGATGTTTACGAAAAATTGTTTCAAAGAAAAGTTGTTTATTTTTTATAAGGAAAATTTTTTAAGTTTTAATTTTGGTTCTATTTCTAACGGTTTAACATTAGCAAAACTCAAAATTTGAACATTTCTAAAAACCATGTATATATTTTTCATGCATCATATCTCAAAAACTATTAGACATACGGAGCTGTCTAAATTACTAAGAAATTAAAAAAAAAATTTAATGGATTTTTCATGTAATTTTATAATTGAAAATGGTTTTTCTAACCTATAAATCCAAACAGCAGTAACGTCAACACATCGCATTCGTAACGCCCCCGTACGGAAAAATGATAAAACAGCATGAAAATGATAAATGGTTTCTCTCTCAACCTTCACTATATTATAACGCAATTTTCCATAGAAACGAGCCAAAAAATGAGAATTTGATGATGATGACTGGCTCACAGCTTTAACGGATGTAAATACGTCACTACTATTTTTTTTTATTCAAAAATATAACTATCATTTTTTAATATTTCATTAATATTTCAAATTTAATATACTTTCAAAATGATAGTAGCAACCAATGTCAAAAGCTCATAGTTCTTGAATTGAGTTGTAAAAATTGAAAAAAGTACGAAAATTTTATAGTTTTCCACAGATTACGCAAGTATCACAACTATTTTTGCATGCAAAACGTAGTTTCACACTCCCCTAAGAGATCAAAAGAACATACCAAAAAATCAGCTTTACATGACGTTTCGCGATTTTAATGTAGAATTTGACTGGCGTATTAGATTTTAAACATGAATATATGAAATACTAAATTGCATCACCAATTAAATATGCATCCATTATTATTCAACTTACAACATCCGTAGTACGTTTTTCAAATTTTGTCCTTTAATTAAATCAAAATTTAACAAACAGTAATTATTACACTAAAACATTGATTTACAATGTAAAAAAAAAGTTAATTATTGTTGAATAGTGGACCCTTGATTAAAATATATAACAATGGATAGATACATATGTAAAATATACCTAACATTCGTTCTACATTCGTAGATACATACCTACATACATACATATATACACATGATGTGAACAATTAAATAATTACTTAATGACGACATAGGTAGGTAATTGGAAATTACAACTCATTTGACAATCACATGAATTGAATTTAAATCTGTAATACAAATTGAGAGAAAGATATCCACATCGAAAATCCATTCAGTCATATACAGTATACAGTATACAGTATACAACACACACTGCTGTTAACTGGATTCTCCACAATTGTAATTAATAGGTGATCACTTAATTGCTAATACATGATAAAATATTATTTATATAGAAATGATTCAAAAGTTATCTAGGAGCTATTCATAAAATTTCACGAATTCACAGGAGTGGGAGGAGTATTGTTGAGCGTATAGGTTTAAAAAAAACGTGGCTTTTCTAGTGCGTTTTCAATTTTATTTTAATTTTTTTCTTAGCTTGTTAATTTTTATTAATTTATTGGTAAAATAAATCTAGGAATATATAGTACAGTAAGATATGTATAAAAAATCGGGTAATAAAGGGAAATGAAAGAAACCGCTCGCATGTTGCTAAAACCTCATGGAATGTTTTTCTTGGGTGTCAAATATCATTACTAAGACATGAATTAGTGGTGTAAATGTTTCTATTTGTTAATAAACAATACATTGGTAATTTAATGGAGTGGTTAATGTTAAAGTTTACTTACAAAATTAATAAATAGGCAACTTGAATTACGTATACGTTATACGTTTATAATAGTTTTCGATTATTTGACAACACATATTAGTTACGTCCTTCAAGTTGCCTATTTACTAATTTTTTAAGTGAACCTTAACATTGATCATTTCATTGAATTAACAATTGATTGACACCCAAGAAACATATTTTATGAGTTTTTAGCAAAATACGAGCGATTTCTTTCATTTTTCTTTATAAGCCCATTTTTTAAACATATTTTAATGTACTTATACGCAGGGGAGTTACAAAAAGGCGAAATTTTGCGTAATGTATTTTATGGATAGGTCACTACCTACTTCATAAACAAAAACACTAATATCTACTTTCTTAAATGACAAAGATGGGACAAAAACCGAAAACTTAATCTCATTGTTAAATTGTCGAATAATTTTCGAAATATCTACGAATATGATTTAAATTACCTAAAAAATTTTGATTTAATAAGAGTAGACAATTACAAAACATACTTATCTTAATTCAGCTTTTTAGGCACAGGAAAAAATGAAAAAAAAAATTTCGCAAAGTGTTTTTTTGAGTGAGTAAAAATCAAAAATATTTCCAGTCAATAACTTTTGGTTATCCCCTATATTCAGGAGTCGAAAATTGAAACCATAATCTAAATGATACTCAAATAATTTTCAAATGGTAAAATCAATGAATCTATATATGTTGTAATCATTAACAATGATTGAATAGACTAGCTATTGAATATAATCGTAACAAATAGTTATCACCATATATAAATAATAATTCTAACGTTTATACATTGATCAATTATTATTATAGATATTTATATATACCTACATTATCTACAGGATGATTGATTTTAAATTGGTTTTTTAAAAACTACTGCAATTAAAAGTATGTAATTGTGTTTAAAATGTTTTTGATAGCATTTGCTGATAACAAGAAAGATAAAATGATACTGTATTAGCCAGCGTCAGGTCCGATGAGCTTCATAAATAAAATTCGCCATTTTTAATCGTTTTGAAACATAATTTTCTTTAGTGGAGATTTTTCCAAATTCACGGTTACCAACTGAGCTGCAATGAGCTGACAAGGTTATATTTTCAACTCAGCTGAAAAAAAAAACCTATCAAGGAAATATGCTACTATTTTAATTCTCCATTTTTAATCGTTTTGAAACATAATTTTCTTTTGTGGAGATTTTTCCAAATTCACGGTTACCAACTGAGCTGCAATCAGCTGACAAGGTTACATTTTCAACTCAGATGAAAAAAAAAAACCTTTCAAGGAAATATGCTACTATTTTAACGAAAACTGTATTTTAGGTTACTTTGAATCTGCCGAAAGCGATGATATTGGTTAAAATTTACAATTAAATTTCCCGAGGAGTAACATATTTAGTCGTTTTTTTCAGGTAATTTTGACCCAAAAGTAATATAAAAATGGATTTTAAATTTGAGCCATATGAAGGTCATATCTTGAGAACCATAAGTAGAATCGGATTTTAACCGGTTTCACGGTTTCCGCTAAGCTTAAAGTAAAGCCGTTCCGTTAAAAAAATCTTTAAAATTCGAGAAAAAATGTATATCTATCTCTTTCAAAAGAAACAAAATGGTTTTTCTCAAAGCTCTATAATAAACCGTAAAACCACGAAAAAACATTTTTTTTTCAAATTTTAACGAAAACTTTGTATTAATCCAAATTTATTATTTGAACCTGGCGAAAACATTCAATACTCTCAAATAAATCTGATTTTCACTTTTTCAGATAAAAATTACAATAAAAACAATTTTCATTTAAAATCAAAATTAATATCTAGCAAAGAAGACTATTTCTAGAAAGAAAAAAGTAATTAACATCGTTTTTAATGACACCTCATTGCATCAAGTTAAAACTAACATTCTGTATAAGATAATACATGTATTACATTCTCATGTGAAGTTGAAATGAAAATTTTATATAACATCTCATTTATCACAAATGGGAATGGAATAGTAATCTAGCATTTATATGTTAGATAATAAATTATTATAGAATACATATTACTGATATTAATTTTAATATTTTAATGAATGTGAATAAATATTGTAGTTATATTATTTTATATTATATAAATATAGAGGGTTTTCTTATGTGCGATTATCACTAAAAAACTACGATATCTATCAAGATAATTTTATTTATTGAGGGACCACGGGGAGATAGAATTTTAATTTAAGAAGATTACGATTCGTTCATTGATAAATTTTTTAATAACATGTACATAAACTAGGATATGTTGTTTGTGTTGTCCCATGTGTCTTTATATAGTGGAAGGACAAGTGATCTCATTAATATGTTTGTAAAACATGTTTTTTGCTGTGACTGTGTATATTGCAAGGATTCTTCTACATGTTAGGGCATGTTATTGATTTGTAGTTCTTTTTTATTACATGATCTGATTTGCGTTGTTGCATTTAACTTTGATGTTATATTTTTTATTTTAATTTATTTGCATTTGGTTCATTTGAGCGTAATTAAGTACATTAGCTTGAGCATACTTCTTATTGTGATATTATATAGTGAAAACAGTTTTTCGTTTATATTCATCAATAGAGAACGACAGAAGTTATCGAGATGGAGCTTTAAATTTGTGGACACCGGCTAGTTATTTTATAAATCTATCTTAATCATTATTTTATTATACTTATTGGATATTTATCAAGTAATGTGTTTTTTGTTCTTTTATTTAAATCCACATAGATTTATATAACAAATTATTTTAATCTCATAAAATAGTAATTAAAAGTGTATTAAGGTTTTGATATAGAAAAATGTGGGAGCGAGATTTGAAAAATTGATGCATTCCTTTAATATGCAAATAAAGATGATTTATCTTAATTACTTTTTATTTCGTTTTTTGTATATTTTTATATTGGAAAATCTCATATGCGTATACCACACAGTTCCCATATATACTCGCGTGTAATCTTCGATGATTACTACGCGTTCATTCGTCATACGGTCTGATTTTTGTACTTATTGGGTAAAAATTGCCTTAGAAAATATTATTTTTCCAAATTAGTTCGAGAACGATGCTTTATTTTTTATGCCGACAATAATTACAGAAACATTATATCAAAAAAGATTCTCAAAAATAAAATGAGTTAAGAATAAATTGAGTTTCATCACACAATAAATTGCTTATTTGCTATTAAATTTTATCATGGCTGAGAATTTATAATCCTAATATACTCTTATTCACTTAAACAGCTAACGAATAACATAACTTAAATAGTGGTCTCAATATAAATAAAATTTGAAATGAAAACAATCACGCAACTTCCATACATAGACATTAAAAAATTATAAGAACTTTCACGTTTTAAACTTTTCTTTTAAAATCACGACTAAAGCTTGACAAAAAGTACCTTTAAATTTGAATTAAAATTATCAATATTTCATAAGAGACTAATATCAAATTATTGAAAGAAATTGTTGGAAAAGTTGAATTGAAGGAACAAATTCCGTTATTATCATTTTAAGAAACTGTTATGGTTTGAGAACTGGAAGCACAGGGCAGTAAACTATAAGATATAGTACAATCGCTGATTGAAATTAGGTAAGGAAAGTGTAAGTTTAGTATATGAAAGCATTTTTGTAACTGCGTGTACCAGCTTGTATTCCCGAAAAACGCTACGAGTACTCGTTTTAAGACAATGAAAAATTAAGAAAAGTCACTTCCTTATCCTTATGGCAATATAAATTTTAATTATCGACAGTTTTGACAAGAAAAAAAGATAAAAAACGTTATTTAAATAATTTTAGTGGAGCTGTAATTTTAAGATTTTAAACTCAAGAACTCTTGTGCCAGCTTTTATACCAATAGTGTAAAGGAAAATTAAGGAAATCTTTTCTGTCTAATATGAAAGATTTGATATATATTTCATAGAAAATTACGATAAAACCTCAGCATTAAGATTTTGTTTACAGGAGTCGAAAAATGGTAAAATATAGCCCAAATAAAAATGTATCATTGTTACCACACTACAACAATGCTCAAGTATGATGGTAAAGTATATAGACACAATCAAGTATGGTGATTTATTAGTCTCATTCTTAAAAATTTTGTTCCCTGTTATACAGAGTTAGTTACATTGAAACGACATTTAAACAAAAAAAAAAAAGAACCAAAAGAAAAAGAATTGTAGTAGTATAATGTTTGGAAAAGTAAATTAAATTTTGTAAAAAGAAATAAAAATGATTTGTTATTCTTTCTAGTATTTTCGACGTACAATACCGTACACATAGTATATTCCATTCTATTCGATGTTACAACAAAAACATATGTGATAGACCATTACATCATGCATAAGATTCTATGTCTTATTCTATCAAACATTGTTTCCGTATTTGCTATATCAGATATCTATTTGGGAGTACAATATATACAAAAACATGGACCTTTTCTAATTGGAATTATTAGTTTGAAGCTTCAGTGGATGAATATATCAATGTTTTCTCTCATGCTAAAGTTTCTTTTGAATCATTCTAAAAATCATTTGAGTCACATAGTTTTTTCTATTTTCTTTTATAAAAGCTCATGTTATAAACAGCAAAGAAAAATTATTTTTCGAATAACTATAAAATCGATTAAGAGAAAAGCAATCAAAGATTTGTTTGTATCTCTTTCTATCAAAATAGAATTTAGCATGGAGTTCTTATACGAACATAGTGTATGACCTCAAATACTATGCCCGATCTTTTTGTCTAATATCTGTCTAATTGGTAGTTTAAAATGCTTATATCATTTCTTGGCCGATTTTAATTTTTATTTTACTTTTTGTCACTTCTTTTACGGTATTTTCATAATTTCAGGCATATATCCTATTATCAAAGTTATTTCCCTTCATGTTTTATTTTTAGAGTAAATGTTTAACATAATCGTTAAAAAATCTTGTTTCCATAATGTAACCAGTAGAGTAAAAACTGCTTTGAATCGAAAGAAAAGAGAAAATGGAAATATGGGCGTCCATAACTATTTGTGGCAAGACGATGGCAAGTGGTAAAATGGTTTTATGAAACAAAAAGAAGACCGGCTTTCAACCTGTATGGCTGGACAAAAAAATTATCTTGATAATTGACAAAAAATTGTATATCAAACCTACGAGGATTCATACAGCTCAAACACTCTTTCTTGAGATATGGATAAAGGTTAATTTACAAAGCTGTTGGAAAAATAAAAATGTAGTGTAAAACCACCGAAGTTTTCATACATAATTATGAGTGGTCGAAAAACAACAAAACGGCAGAGCGGCAACTTAAAAATATAATAAACTTTGTAGAAGTGAAATCAAAGAAGCAGTATAAAATATGTATTACATTCGTTACATTTCAGGCAGCAAAATAATCTCGAATTGAAACAAAGCGTATTAAAAGGCAAATTCTTTATCCTTCCTACCTTCTGAAAGAGCATAGTATCTAAAACTGACTGGTAGTTTGCAGGGGAAAAAATTTTTTTATTTGCGTAATTTTTATTTTTTTGCAGTTGAAATCTTATTTTACGAAACCCTTTTTACATGGTTAACTTTCATACAAGATCGATCCTTATTTTATGCTAGTTTTGATTTATTTTTCAATCAAAGTATTGCACACACAAACACACACACACACATTTGGATTACCTCCATCACTTGTATGTAGATGGATTGTTTCTAGATGGTACGTATGGCATCGAATCGTATAAAACAATACAGAGATATTTGAAAAAAACATCTGTTCACTTTGTATCCTACAGTTTTACTTTGTTGGTTTTATAAATTCATATCTTTCTAAATGTTATGAAATTGATATTCGAAAAAAAGAAAAAAACAACGAAACTGAAATCTAATTTTACCAAGTAAATGTTTTTTTAAACAGCCCGAAAACATTTAAAATATTTTGTTTGAATTGTGTTTTAAGTAGTTAGAGAGTTGATCGCAGTAAGCCCGCCCTATCAAAATAAAAAATGATTATTCTTTATTTTGTATTGATTGGGACGATAATTGTCGAAATTTGTCACATAAATAATTATTTTTGAATTTTTCGTAAAAATTTGCGACAATTGTTTCAAGATCGCAGTCTGATCTTGGCAGAATGCCAACATTACGAAAGTTGAATATTCAAATTAATCCTACTACATATAATAAAATAATTATTTCTTTCAGGTAAAATCAAATATTCGGTAAATAAATACAAAGTCAAAAATAATACAGGTAAAAAAAACATACAAAGCTTAAATAATAATACAAAAAATATTTTTAATACAATAATAATAAAATGGAAACCAATAAAATTAAGCCAATATTATGCAAATATGTATTCAAATAAAATTAATCCCATTTACATTATTTATTTACTAAAATATTAAGTAATGGAGAATTTTGAAAATCCATTGGTCATTTAAAATTGAATCCAAATGTTTTTAATTTATTTATCTCCATTTTTTCCAAATTATCTAGCATGGAACCTTTTGATTTTCGATAATGAGACGTTCTGGATGACCCGTTTCACTCATGTTCACTGTATGTTTCGAAATACGAATCTAAAGCATTCATCCGTACTAGCTCAATACATTTGCCGATGTCTGTCTTTTGTTTTTTATTGATTCTATATTTCCTCAAAGAGTTATTGATCCCAATGGTTGTTTTGTAATTTGCGGATTAGAATAATTGGGATATTTCTTGTGAAAGACTTCCACAAAATGTGGTTGGTATGAGTTTATAGATTTTTCTTCAACTATATTATGACGGCGTCGATTTCAGCACGCCATTGCCCAAGAAAAAGTAACTGACAGAATTTAAAAACATAAAACAAGACGTGATTCCATGACAAAAGTGAAATTAAAATTGATTAAAAAGCGAAGTTTTGATCAATCAAAGATTGCATTCAAAGGTTTCCCATCTCCTTTTAGCAAAACAAAGTTTTAAATGTAATCTCTATGGCGATTCCCACGTATGGCGGCACTTGTAGGTATCTTCCTCTTTGTTTAACAGGAAGTTTAAAACGTTCATATTTGGCATACTATTCAAGATTTTTAAAACCATTACTTTTCTATTCGTGAAGTGAGAATTCTTCATCTGAAGTGATAAAATAATTTAGTCCGAACCCCTGCATTTTTTTCATTTTGGTTCTATTTTTTCGCAAAACTTTTTTATTAAAAACTTTCAACTATGAATTTATTAAAAATTATACTTGCCTTATGATCAAAGAGAGTTTTTACGACCAACTCTTGGACCAAGCATTCATTCGTTTCACAAAACTCTCTTTCTTTCTTATAACTCTTAACCAAGGTATGGAAAGTTAATATTTTTTTTCTATTCGTGTTCTTTTTTTTCCTTTATCGGTTTGATACTTATGTATGTATGCTGGTTGCACAACTATAAAAGTATACAACAAAGTAAATTAACCTCTTGCACTTTGATGTTTCTTCGAGGCAGTCAACCAGTAACTTAGATTTATGTTTGACGTTGTGTATGTCTGTTGAACGTTGTGTAACATTTTCAATATGGTTCAACATACACTGAAAAGTATTGAATATAGAACAGAAAATGTTTAAAGATTTTGAAGGTTGAGGATATTTCGTTAGCAAAGCAATATTTTTTTATTTATTAACGATAAATTGTTAAATAGCACAAAAAAATTTAATAAAACTTCGTGGTAAAAAAACACAGTTGTTGTTTATATTGCTGTAAAAACTTCGTAAAAAACAAGTCTAACTCTCAGGGGTGTACCGAACCCCCAGTTTTGGGGGATCGTTAGGGGTTTTAATCAGTTTTATAAATACAAGTTCAAGTAGGCTGAAGTATTTGTGCACATTTTCGTTTTGGTTTCGACTTTATAGATTCATAATGAATCGATATATGAAAATTTTAAAATGGAATGTTTTTGCTCATTCAACCAAATGAAAAAGTATCCACCTTGTAAACCGAGATAGAACAAAAGTTTAAATGTAAAAGTTATTCCTTATAACAAGATTAACAATTTATTTGGATCATTATTTCGAGAACATCACTGTTTACCCGTGAGGGGGTAACTTAGGAAAAAACTTTGATGTCCATTTTCTCCAAAGCTATAAAAAAAGTGTGATGAAATTTTTCAGATCAACTTCAACTAGTGGTTTTGTGAAACAGTCTAAAAAAAAATCCAGAAAATACTTCCGAAATTTAAAATTCAAATGAGTTGACTTGGAACAAAAATGAAACTGCTAACTTATATTTTTACGGAAAACGTTGAAACATTGGTAATTCCTTCTTCATTTTCTATTATAAGATACAATATGTCAAAAACAGACAGTATGAAAAAAAACCTGTAGAGATTCAATAATTTCTAAATACTAAGCGTCAACTGCAAATTAATGTTATCCAACTTTGAGTAACCTTCAGTGTAAAGAAAACAACATTGTATTTTCATCGACTATGTTTTACTTTTTATCTACTATTTTAAACTCGGGTTTTACACTCTTTTTGTAGAGTTTAATGATTTTAGAAATATTTTTATTAGGTAAAGGATTAATTTAATTCATACTTAAGAGTATAATTATGGTACCACTCTAATGGCTATACCATCAATCTTAAATTATAGTGACTCATAATCGAAAATCATCTATAAACCTGCTATTTCTATTAGCTTTAAATACAGTATGGAATTAATCCCGTTTGATATGCTTATATACAGGGTGCCTTTTTTAACTTGACATATACGTGAAACTCGAAAAGCTAGTTTTATTGTGGAAAATGCACACATCTCAATATTGGCATCGAATTCAATCTACGTTTTGAGGTTCAATTACAACCTCACTGTAATTCATAACTGGCAAACATTAGACAAACAAATTAAATGAGATAATTGTTCTTCATAAGAAATCAAAAATTTTTTGCTTGAAACTTTTTTTTTAAGCAAACTGTTTAGACAGTAATTAATAGCAAAAATACCCTGAGAAAATAGACTTGATAAGAAACTAACTACATATCATGGGTTTTTACGCGTTTCCCCGTTCAATTTGAACAAAAATGGTTTTTATAAAAAAAACAAACCACTTTTATTAAAATTTTTTTTCTCTTTTATTAGAAAACACACGAAAAAACAATTTTGGGCAAAGTTTTCAGTTCATTTTTGCCTAAACAGTAGAATATTCATCTATCTATTACCAAACATGGAATAGAATAAGCTTTTCATTAAGCCTAAAATCCTAGGTCAAGTTTAATGTCTGCCCAAAATTTGCCCCTATAGACCCAATGTTAATGCATAAAACAGAGAGGAAAGTATAGCAGTTTTGTGTTGTACTCATTGACTAGGCATATAGAGACTAGTTGAGAACTAGTTTTTTAAGTACATTACAACATAACACTGCTGTACTGTTTTCTCTGTTGTATCCATTAACATTCATAAGATTAAATTATTAGAATGGATGTGTACATCGCGGAGGCTAAATTTGAAACGTGAATCCTGCGCAGCACCTAATGGGCTCCGTATTACTTCAGAAGAATATCAATAAAAGTATCAATTAGGTGCAGCGATATAATTTAAGACAGTGGCAAAACAAAAACGTGGCCAGTTTGTATACAGTATGGAATTAATCGCGTTTTCCATTCTTATATATATATATATATATATATATATATATATATATATATATATATATATATATATATATATATATATATATATATATATATATATATATATAATACGGAGCCCGTTAGGTGCTCCAGGATTCACGTTTCAAATTTAGCCTCCGCGATGTACACATCCATTCTAATAATTTAATTTAAACCGATTCATCTTTTACATGGGTTTGGTTTATAATCAAATAATAACAGGATTATAGTATCTGAATACCGCATGCGTTAAGACCGAATAAGAAAGCATTTCTCCAAACAAAATAAACCAAAGAGGCTTCAAAAACATGTTGGAGCGTTTCAGAACTGATTTGTAAACCTTAGTCTTTGTTAACCCTTTAAAAAATATTTTTCCGCTCCAATGCAAACATCTATTTCCTGTAAAATGACGATGAAGAAACATGCGAATATTATCCAGTGCAGGATATTTCAAATGGCAATGATTTTTGTAGTAAGCTAAAATTATTCGTTATTCGAAACGAAGCAAGCTGATATATGTTTAAAAATTTTCATTTATTCGATCAATATTATCACAAATTGAAACTGAAAATAGAATAAATTTCAATATTACAATACAACCTTTTAAGAAAATTTGATAACAATGCACGATTAGTAACAACAATGGCAATATTAAAAAAGTAAATAATATTGCACTTCACTTTGAAACATTTAAAATATATTTCAGTAAAAATAAATTATTTATTGTATAGCTCTCATTTCAACAGAAGAAAATAACACACATTGTATAATATAATAAATAATATGTAGGTACATTTGAATTCAAAAATATTAAATCACTTTTAAATCAATTGTTAAACATCCGACGCAAAAAAATGAGTGTTATCAGTTTGACCGATGAAGAGCAAACCGATAAAGGTATTCTGCCGTGCTTAAACACAAAGGTGGTATCAGCACGAATCAAGCTTTCTAGAAATTTAATGATTTGTTAAAATCCGTGGTTTTTCAAATTGATAGTATAAAAATTACAAGATTATTGATAGTAGGTAATAATTCTTATTTATTTCTAGCCTTAATTCTAAATAATTCATGATTTTGGATTAAAAAATATATATAAGCAACGGACAATTGAAATTTCTGTGCCGAAAATTTACTATAAGCCGAATATTACAAGATATCGCCTTAACTGTCATTTTTTACCAAGATTTAATCTCTCTTTAATCTATCCCAATCAGAGGGGATATTTCATATTCCAAAAGAGATATAACTTTGGGGAAGTATTTCGGCACAGATGCATCATGAAACATGAACAGATAAGTAACAATGGGCATACCGTATTTTTCCTTGAAATACTTTCAATAGAAAGAGGAAAAAGCTCCCAAAATTTTTCGCATAAAGATGAGTTTTATGAAGGTGTGTGGACGAAATATATTGCAAACTTGCGTATAAATCTACTACTTAATATCTGTCCATGTTTCGTGATGTTGGTATGTCGAAGAGATCTCCCCGGAATTATTTCAACTTTAATTTCAACGGTTTTATTAAAGGTATATTTAGTTTTTTTTTTCTTTAAAGGTTGAAGGTTCAATTTTTTTGTTAAAAAGAGTACAATAGATCACATACCACACATACCCCCAAATCACTAAGCAAACTAATAAACATTTTGTATTTGGTGAACACAACACAGAACTTATTAACAAACTATTAGAGATGAACTTCAATAAGACATACACAGACTATTCTAGATATCTCTGTGTTAAGAATGATATTTATCTCCATAGTGCAAATAATAATAATACTCGAAATACTTACTAGATATACATATATATCGGGTAAGTTGTAGTGTCGAAAGACAAATGTACCTTAAATCAATTTGTGTTTATCAGCAGATATTGTTATTTCCTGGACAGAATTTGTATTGAAATGAAACTTTTTTATCAGATTGCAAAGTATGCCGAATGCTTATGTGATAAAATTAAAGTCGTAAAGTAAATTAAAATCGAAAAAGAAAAAAAGTTATTAACAAATTTAAAAACAACTATTTTTGCTCATTTCTTCAAGTTTTCTCAGCCCCTGAGCATCCAATATGGACTTACCAGACGTCAATCGATAGGTTTAACTCTTATTAATAACTTTAATTTTTTTGCATTTTTTGTTTGTTTTACTTTTGCGAATTCTATAAGGTTAACTTAGCCATGGGTGAACCGTAAACATAAAACGCTATATTTCTTGGGTTGTTCTTTAACAACATTCTTCTATACCAACGTACTTTTTGTTTTTTGATAACAATTTTGTCAAATTTAACACTGGGCTCCGTAGGTTAATTGGATTAATTTGCAAGCTGTCACGTACTTATTGTTTTAAAAATCGCAACGTAGCTCATTGATAATTGGTAAATAGGTTGTTATACCATATTGCAGTTTTGAACGTAATGTTAAATTTGAGGAGGTAAAGTCTGAAATACCCAAAGTTATGTACCCTGAATCTAACAGTATGTAAATATTAATATGTACGCATTAAGTTTTAATATCCTATTGTGTTCTATAGGTTTTTTAATGTATAGATGAGCACAGTATAAGGCGTTAAAAAGTCTCGTTCTCGTCTTCAGGTACTGGGTGATTTTATTGATGAGCGAGACCAAGACCAAAGCCACAGCTGTATTTGACTATCTGTGTTTAACAAATTTAGTGTAACGGGCTAAGCATCTTTGTCTTACTCATAAGCCTTGTTTAGTCTTGCATATGTGTAAGAGCAAGATCAAAGTATAACACCAAGTATAAAGCAGTTAATTACAAAAGCTCCAGGATCAATGTGTAAAACAAAGAGAAAAATTGAAATCTCAGTATGTAAAATAAATACAGTCAAATACGCATTGTTTTGGTCTTGATTCTCATTGCCAGTTGACTCTAAGTACATGAGTGTGTGAGTCATGGTACATTGTAATGCTGTACTATCACATACCTGGTTCATTCGTTTTTATCGACAGTTGTTTATATTTTTAAATTCATAAAAATACACATTGTTGAGATAAAAGTGCTATTCACAAAGACAATTGTGATATTTTAAAAAATGGCATTAAACAAGACATAAAAGTAATTTTGATTCTAGGTACTACACCTTCCACTATATAGTGTATGTTTTCCTTTATATAAAGTTTACATTACACCAAGAGAAGAGTTTCATCAATTGTAAATAAAACAGAGATATCATACACAAATACAACAAATAAAGAATCTTTTCAATAAATTATTGTGTTTGAAACGGCAATGTCAATCCTTTAGAATCGAAAATGGGAGACAATTGATGAACCTTTTTATTAAAGTCTAAGCACTTTTCCAATTTTATTGTAAAATCTTGAGAAAAAGTTATGAAAAGTTCTTACAAGTCAGCTTTTGAGACATGAGCCGTCAACTAGGAAATTCGAGTTTTTCACATGATGTACATAAAATAAAATGGCATAATAAACCTTCGTATCGATTTTACTCGTTCGGCTACTGGGGGAATCTTGAGTTCGAATCAATACAGCAGTAGTATGATCAATTATAGTTTTAATTAAAGGGGCGGTAAATTGATCGGGCGGTAAAACACTGTCGTCTTGGACAAGAACGAAGTAACTGACTCCACCCACATCAAATAGTTGATTGTATATATGAATGTAGTTTAAAAATAAAATAAATATTCAATGAGGTTAAACCCCATTATTATTAAAACAACTTCCAAACAATTTTTGATGAAACTGAAACTAACCTGAATACATTTGCGTACGTTCATACCGTCGCACATTTCTTATGCCATGCGTTATGCAGTCGCGGTGTGGCGTACAAAGTGCGTCAACACACCATACAGAAAAATATACAGAATTCAATGATGTTTTTTTTTTTTGCTTTATACATTTTAATTATTTTTTCCTGGACGAAAAAAGTTTATCTGTTTATTCTATTTACAGTCAAAACCGATTATTACAGTCAAAAACAATTTTGGTCGTTATAAGCCATAGTGGTTATAACCGATACGTACATTTCTATCTTAAAGTGAAATTATATGCACACCTACACATGTGGGTTGCTATTGCTGAGTAATTCCAATAATAATTCGCTAAAACCAACGCATGAGTAAATAAGGTTCAAAATCAAGTTAATAATGCTACAAAATAGGTTATATAAGGTTCAATATATTATTATAGTGTTATTTTGTTTAAGTAAAAAAGTATGGTTAAATACAATAAGTGTGATGAAATAATTCCAATGTATATTGTTCGCTTTAGCTGGTATGTCGTTAAAACCGATGTTGCTATAGCCAATACATTCATATATATTTTATATAGAGAATAGGCTGGAGCTTTTCATTTTCATCACTATAACCGGTTCGTCGTTTTACCCATTTTGATTATGTTTATAAGAGCTATTGGAATAATCGTTAATGATATCAAGCAGTCACTATAGCAGTACTCATTTAAATCTTAAATAAAAAGCAATAAGTTGTCTATGGAATGATTTGATCGTTAAAAGAGTGGGCTATATTTTATTGGACAGTTCATTTACAATTTGAACAGCATTGTTATAAGCTACTAAGTTTTCTTAATAGTTTCTCAAGCCACCGGTTGTCGCATTTCAAAATGATTTTCTCAATATCAGCAGTGTTATTATTGGTTCGAATTTGTTAAAATAATTGATTCCCAAAAACACCTGTTATATCAAAAACAGTTCCCTATTTAATACCACTTAATCTCCCATATCAGCTACTTAAAAATTGCTACCATCTTGCCGAACACTCAGTTATAAAGTTTAGATTTCACAGAGAGCAGAATAGAATTTCATCAATGGTAAATAAAACAGAGATATCACACATGAAATACAATAAGTAAAGTTTCTTTTCAATAAATGAAGAATATGTGTTCTTTTAAAATCTAGAAAAAGAATTTATCTCGATATGTGAATGTTAGAAAATGCATTTTAGACTTCGCCTTCATCTTCTTCATTCAATGAACAAAACCATATGTGAGACTGATGAAAATGATAAGAAAAAAAACTAAGTTAATAATATAAAAACTAACACACATAGACAGACATATATAGACAATCTTTTAGTATAGAATATGGTGTCCGGAGTTGTTGAATAAATACAGAACACAGTATATTGGCAATATTTTCTCTATATCAATCAAGAAGATGTTTTAGAGAAAATATTTGTTGTTATGTGGTGGGATTCATAATAATTTTATTTTTAGAACGTGTTTGTTTTCCTACAATAATGTAAAAACGAAATAATGTATAATTTTTAACTATGCGGTAGTTTAAATTTCTGTTTTTTATAGTTCTTTTCAACCACAATGCTCTATCTCTAACTATATCGTTCCAATTTTTGAATCCCCTTCCTTCTTAGACCTTCGAATTTTATAATCAAATTTAAATTGGACTACACTGACAACACAAAATACCCAATCCAATAGAAATAATCATTAAAATCGGTGCAAAATCAGTGATTATTCGAATTTTCTCGTAAGCTCATTAGTTCTTATTAATAATTTAATTTTAAGAAATTAAAGCCAACAAACTTCGAACAAATAATATAGCTATATACCTGTTTTTTAAGGTTATTCGATTCAAACATTCAAAGGACAAGCTTTGATTTCCTTAAATTGATTTTCTTTTGAAAACCAACTAAGGTACATTCATATCCGACAAGAGATAAAAGAAGAATTTAAATTAGAAAGTATGTCATTATAAAATAATAAAAAACTTTTATTAGAAACTATTAATGATTTTGATGAAAATCAAATGAAAACATTTATAAACACACTATGTTTTCGATTCGGTTTTAAGGGAAATCTAATACAATTTACCGTGTGTTTTTCTTTTAGTTAAGTTTTTACAGAGATTTAAACGTATAAAGTTTCTTAAATAAAAAATTTGCTTATCTTGAAAATAAAAGAGAATCGAGTAAGAAAATATAATAGACTGAAAAGATAATGCTGAAATTTTTCAGGTAAAATGAATCCAGGAATCGTGATGAGAAAGATGCTCCTAGATGTAAAAGTAAGTTTAAGCACCATAATATGTACGGCGTTGCTGAATACTAACTCTATACACCAATAGAATTACGAATTGTACGTGTTGTTGTTGGTTACAGGCCAGAAGTGGTTTTAATCTATGGAGAGGGTACTCACATTATAGATCTGCCGAGTCCGCTCGCCCGGCACCTGGGGACTTTAGTTATTCAGCAAACTCGGCTAAAAATTTTTGTTGCATTCTTGTAAGCGATGTAACTCGTAAATGAGGCACTTTAGGATACTGGTGCTACAGAACTTTTTGTTCCTTACATGTTCTTCTATAACTTCGAATGAAGCAAATTTTAAAACCGCATCACGTTAAGTTAAAAATTCGTTGAATACATTAATTTTGCAACTAAGGATTTTTCGACATTTTTTAAACCGCTGTAACTGTAATTAATATTGAATATGGATATAGTCAGCAAAATTGCTAAATAAAATTGACACTTTGCTCTTTCGATTCCCGTCATTGAGAGTGCGATCGGATAAAAACTCAGACCTTGGGGCCTGCTTAAAATCAATCACTTTTTTTCAGACACCAAGTGCAAAACGGAGTTGCGCAAAAACTATTAGATCAAATGAAACGTTTTAAAGCTAATTTTGTTCTTTGAGGTATAAGCTACAAGATGTAGTGGTAAATTATTTTTTTTTTTAATTATTTTCAAACAAATAAATTCATTTGAAAAATAGCATTTTCTCGGAATTTTTTAAGCATTTTCTTGCAAAAATTTGCAACAAAAAATTTGTTATTGTTTTTTTTTTTTTTTTTTTTTTTATTCGAAATTCTAGAAGAACATCTAAGCGGATTCGGCAGGTCCATTATGTGAGAACTCTTCTCAATAGATTAAAACCATTTCTGACCTGTAACCCACAACAACACGTTAGCCATATCTTTTTCCGTTATTCTATTTACCTACTACATTTGTATTCGCAGCATACAAAATTAATTCGCAGCATACAGAATTACATAAATGTAAAGAAATGGATGGCATCAAAAAATGCCACCCGAATATTGAATCTAGGCTCATAACAGATATGATCCGGGACTATTTACATTAATTATTGTAATTTGTAGAATAATAAATAATACAGTTTGATTGAAAATTATTTTACATTAATAATTATTATAACAACCGAACAACCTTTTAATACAAACATATTTTTATTCATAATAGTATAAATAACCAAAACGAATAAACAACATACTTTTCACTTTATTTCGATTAATTAACGTATTATATTTTATATAATATTATTTTGTTTTTGTATACAGTGCAAGTGTATATATAATTATATCTTGGTGGTGCTTCTTCAACCACCAACCAAAAGGAAAACGTAGCAAAGATGGATATTATAATATATTTTATTGTGTTGTTGTTATTGTAGAAGTAGTGAGGTTGAGTAGAGCTTAGAAGGTATATATTTTGTTGACTAAAAGATAAAAAGTTATTTGTTTTCATCTCGATAATCAAATTTGGAAGTTTATCTCATGATTGAGGTATCTACAATATAATATTTAATTAATACTATTAAAACAATGTATTCAATAGGCATCAGACTATGACACAAAATTCTTTTTAACGAGGTACAAGTGCTTCGAAAAATTATCCAGAAAAAGTCCATATGGTACGGAAAAACAAAAAATATGGTACTGAACAGTGGCGTGTATTATACAACGTGTTCTGTTATTAACTGCAGAAACCTAACTTCCCAAAATAAGCTCATCAAGAGCAACAAAAAAACTCTTTTCCAAATTTGGATCTGAGCCTTAATTTGGGAGCTACAGGTATGACAAAAATTGATAAATTTGATTATTCACTGGCTATCATTCGATAAGCAGTAGCCAATGATATTTAGATTTAATTCTGAGAAAAATTATAATAATTATAAGTAAACAACTTATCATTGGATCTAAGCAAACAAACCACACCCATTGTCACATAGTTTTTTTGTTTACGTACAATAATTTTAATGTTTTTGCAAAATAATTTAATCCAATCAAACCATGTTATAATTTTTAAAAATCCCTACCTCAGTTGAATGTTATTTAAAAAAATTTACTAATATCTTCTAAATATCATTGGCTACTGCTTATCGAATGATAGCCAGTGAATAATCAAATTTATCAATTTTTGTCATACCTGTAGCTCCCAAATTAAGGCTCAGATCCAAATTTGGAAAAGAGTTTTTTTGTTGCTCTTGATGAGCTTATTTTGGGAAGTTAGGTTTCTGCAGTTAATAACAGAACACGTTGTATATAGACAAAAACATACAGTATTTTTGATTATATATTAGCTTTTAAAAATTTCTGCCTACCCTGGCTAAAATCTCTGTGCACACCACTGGTATTTAACCTTTTTTTTTGGCAATCGGAGCAAACGATGTGTCAATTAATAAGTTCTGCAAAAACGATCTTCTGATTTCTTCTTTCCTTAATTGTCACTTAATAATTCTTTTTTTCTTTCTATTCTCTGAGATTTTAGTTGCATAAACTCCTTAAATATGCTTAGACTCAATAAGATTTTCATACTATTTTATCTCTATTCCATTAGAGAGATGAATGATGTTGTTAAAAAGACGAAAGAAACAGAAAATATTGAAAATTGTCAACTGAAAATTTCGGAAACAATCAATTGTGAAATTCGGTGCCACTATTAGTGAACTGGAGACATTGGTAGAAAAGTTATACTATTTTTCTGAACAATTTTTTCCCCTAATTGTAACAGCAATACGGTAGTAATTACGCCGTATTACGTAATATAAAACTAGACTTGGTACCATTACAAAATTTGACGGTGAAATTAAAATTGATTAAAAACCGTATAAGTTATAAGCATTCAAAGATTGTTGCTCATTTTCTTTTAGCAAAAAAAAGTTTTATATGTATCTCTATGGTGATATTGGACAATAACGTCACTAACCTATACCTCCCTCTTTGTTTAATCAGGAATTTTAGTCGTACATATTTTGCGTACTTCTAAAGATTTCCAAAACCCAACTTTACTTTTCTGTCCGTGCACTGAGAATTCTTCACCAGAAGTGAAAAAAATTTCCTATTGTAATAGGAAATTTTAAATAGGATCAGATAATTTAAATGTGAATTCAAAGGAATCTACAAACAATTAGTAATCACGTTAGCTTTTATTCTAAATTTTACTACTTTTTTAGAAAAAAAACCTGCAATTTTTTAAACATACCTACATGAATGTAAATATTTTCGAGGGAAAATTATTAAAATAATTTAAATTTAAATTGTCTTATCTAAAATATCTATAACCCAACTTAAATTATTTCTTTTAAAAATGGCCCTCTAAAATTATTTGTAAAGATCATATCCATCACAGCTTGTTTATTTTATTCACTTACGCATGATAATGAATTATTTTAATTAATTTCAAACGTTTCATGTGAATCGTCATTCATTAATCTTAGCTTGGTATATTATTATAAAACCATGTTGAAGAATCATTATCATCAGTGAGTGAGTGGGTTGAATGTGGGTTACTTCTTTTGTGTTCTTTTCTTACTAAATAATGAAGTAAATTTTTAAGAAAATATAGCTATTTGCTGAGATCTCTATCCTTAACTGAAACGATGAAATTCACAAAGTACGAAATAAATATTTTAAAAAATACGAGAAAATTCACCAGCATTTGGACTTAAATAAATAGATCAGCGAGGTACTATAAGTTTAATTTCTTGTGCAAGGTACCTATCTAAACTTATTGGGCTATTGTAGCTTATTGTAAATCTCGATTAAACATGATGACAACCAAAAATTAAAAAATTTTATTTACTAAAGCAATTTCCTTTTTAAAATTTGTTGTCAATTATTTTTCTTCATTAAATTAGATGGTAATCAAGTAACAAAAATTAATTTTTTGATCCATTAATAGTCGCTCAGAAGGGCATCACGATCTGTGCAATTGTGTAGAAAACGCTATTAACAATATTATTATCGACTCTATTGCTAAATTCCACATCAAAGATTTCCAAGACAGAGATTAGAGTTCGATCCAGCTTAACGAGCGACTAATTTAATTTTTTTCCTTTATTTTTTACTAAGGACATTACACTCTTTATTTATCTACTTCTCTAGATGAAAGAGAAAAAAAAACTATAAGATGCAGATAGAAGAACCGAAGATTTATCTTTTATGGTAGGGTCTTGAGATGAATGTGTTTTAATGCTTCAATTTTATTTACTGGATTTGTACTAAGTTTTATATGGTTTTGAAACTGTCTAATACTGTTCTTATCCTTATGTTAAATGTTGTTCATAATAACATTCTTCTAATTTTTATAACCTCATAATATTTCAACGAAAAAAGGAACTACATAATATCTCAGTACACAAGTATGTAATATGTATATGAAATATACACAACTTCTTTAGTGTTCTACAATTCATTTTACAATACAATACAAAGTATTCATAATTTATTAAAAATAAGTAACAATTCTTCCGTTTTTATGTTTTTGGATATTCAACATATCTGAACCTTAATTGATCATCAATGTTTAAAATTTTCTTCGAAATGGCTAAATTAATTTGTCAATAAAAACATTACTATCGTAAAACTCGTGTTTGTTGTCTAATATCAATTAGAAACTTAAAGGAGCAGGCTATCGATTGCGCAGTGAATATGAATCTTATTTTGAAATTTCCTATAAAATTTTAAAAAATTATGATTTAAATTTGATTATTAATGGGTTAAATCTAAAGGATTAAATAAATTGGGAAAATTTTATGAGAGGGCTAATTTTTTTCAATAGTTTTCTTTCGTTGTAAAAAAAAACAGAGAAAAAAAGTTATTGGGTTAGTTTTACCTCAATTTTTTACGATCATAAGTAACATTTTTTTCCAGAATTTCAAATCAAGGAAGTTGAAAATATAAAGGGACTGCGGTTTTCTTGAGATTTTGAGGCTTTTTGACTCAAAATCGGTGTTCAGTGTTTGATAGCAGGCAAAGTCGGTGCAAAAATTCATAACAAACAATTTTTTTTTACTCACTTTAATCTGATAAATAGAAGCAGAGATATTGAAGAAGACGTCACCCAAGAAAACAATGTAGAGATAAAATTGACCCAAAACCGCATACAGAAGGAACCGGAAAACTTCTTTCTCTGTTGTTTTTACAACAAAAGAAACTTATTAAAAACAAACGAGCTTTCTCCCAAAATTTTCCGAATTGATTAGCACAATCCGGTTGACTTACCTCACTATATCTTCAACAATAAAGTTTTACATTTTATAATAACCAGACAAAAGAAATGAAAAAAATAAATAAATATATATATATATACTAGCGGTCCCGACAGACGTTGTCCTGTCCCGTAAAAACGTAACTCCAATTCATTAATACCTATACTACGTTTCGCCTGTCCGCTAAACCCATCCCGCTAAACCCCAATTTAACTCCTATTTATTGGAGTGGCCTGACCTTCGACCTTTGGCCTGGTCTTTGATAGTAGAGCTCGCTGCGCTCGCATATGGCTCTAATAAATGCCTATTGACAATACCTGAATACTATTAAAAATACATAGTACACATAGTATACATAATGTGATATGATTTATATGCGCTCCCACCATTTAATGAAATTTCATTTTTTTGGTACGGAGCCCTCAAAAACAGTTGTACTGGACCAAATTGTAAATCTAAACCATTCTCGAATCTCCACGAACACACACAAAAAATTTCATCAAAATCGGTCCAGCCGTCTAGGAGGAGTTCAATTACATACACACGTTCACAAGAAATATATATATTAAGATATATATTTTTATATATATATACATATATATATACATATATATATATATATACATATATATATATATATATATATATATATATATATATATATATATATATATATATATATATATATATATATATATATAAATTTGAATTTTAGTTTATGCTGTTACGATTTGTCGTTCTCGAAATATTGTGGTTTTTTCATTAACGTTTTATTCAATTCCTGTCTAAAATACAAAAACCTTGTTAAGGAAATTTTTTGTTTAAAATTTTACGTTTAAAACAAATTCGTCCTAATTTGTTTTGGTTCTAAGAGTTCCAAGGTCAGGTTTATTTTGAATGTTTATTGATTATGACCTTTAAGTTCCTATAGCGCGTTCATACTTAATTTTTACTGTATTTACTATTATATAATATCAATAATTAACATATTCTTTGTATATTTCTATGAAATATACGTAATCAACACAAACCACGATTAATTAACCTTCATCAACTAGAAATCTAGAACAAGACTCATGAAGAAGAAATATGTTGATGCTGTAAGAGTAAGGTTATACATAAAATGAACACACAGTGAAAAGAGGAATCCAAAAGAGCTAGCTGGAGCTAGGCAACCAACAGCTAACTTACTGTTGGTATGAAATATTATTTTATATATATATATAGATGAAGAATAGTGATACAAAGAGGAAAACTAAAAACTATATTATATAATAATTTATTACAGACGTAATTATTGTAATTATAAGGTTTTCCATTCACAAGTGAATGTATGAGCTAGTTAGTTAGTTACACTCACTACCTCTTTAATACAATTGTATTCAATAAAAAGAAACCTAATTATAATTTTACAAAAAACTTGGTAAGAAAAAACGTGCTGATAAGAAAAACAAGAATTTTTTGCGGAAGATAGAGCTGATAAAAAATGCACAAAATGGTAAAAAAAAAGTACGGACTCCAATTAAAAATTATTATGAGCAATTACGCTTTGAAGTCGACGATAACCATAGCCTAAGCTTAAAATTGATTCATTGGCGGGGACTTTAAAGCGTAATTGCTCACAAGGATATAATTGATTGGAATCGGTACATTAAAATTTTTTTTTTTTTTTGTAGTGCATTTTTCGCCCGTTTCAATATTTTGCAATAATTTTTAAAAGCTTTTTAGTGATATGATATTAATACGCCTGCCTACCTTAGTATGTAGTAACCAAAGTTAATTTTAGACATATCTTAAAAACTACTGAACCGATTTTGATGAAACAAGAGAATATATCCACTCTAACGAAGAAAATTTTTTAAACTGGTCCACAACTGGTGGAGAAATCGGTGAACATACATGCGAAAACTTGATTGAAATTGTAGCAAAAATATTTGAAGGTTACTAGCTTATTATATGTGGTTTTGTAATTATTGAAATTTAGTGCTTAAAAGTTCCAAATTAACCAGATTTATTTAAGATTGGGTCAATTTTATTGAATTCATGTAATAACCCATGACTTATGTGAATTCTAAGGTCATGTTAGAATAATATTTTACACATATCTCAATGTAGGTAAATTTGTAATGTGGTTTTCTATGATGTGGTCAATTTTGTATAACTAAAATACATATCAGAAGGAAACGTGATATATTCTGTTTTTGAAAATTGTTCTCCAAATAGTACAATTCACTTAGTTTTGAAGAAGTAATGTGGGAAATACAACGTATGGCTGCAACAAGTACATCTATTTTCATTTAATAATAGAAACCCTATGGAATGGGAAGAAAAAGAATTAGATTTAATTGCCTCCATAAAATTAAAGTAACATTATACAGAATTTATATTTTACCTGAACTTAACTCGCATTCATTTTACTTCATATGTTTACCCAACATCAAAAATTGTTGCAACATTTCACATGACTTTTAATTAAAATGTAAAAATATGAATTGAAAATTCATGAATCAACCTAAAAGAATAATCAGAAAACTGAATCGTCTAATTCAGCTTAGAGTTGCATGTAAATAATATGGCTTATCGAATATCATACTTTAAATCGTTAAAATAATGACAATTTCTCAATACACTCAGGAATAGCGGGAAAAGAGTTCGTTTCTAGATATTTTTTCGGAGGAAAAAGCATATTTTTATGAATATTGTCAAGAAGCCTGCTTAGAATAATTGAAATTTGATAAAATAAGTTAATCCCTTTACCTCTCTTAGAATAATTGAAATTTGATAAAATAAGTTAATCCCTTTACCTCTCTTGATTTAAGAGTTATGGTAATAAATTACGAAAACCATCACCCCGCAAACCTCCAATCTTTTTGAACTAATTTCAAATGCAATCACAATAACAGAGCCTATTCAATTCCCTATGAACAGAAAACATTGTGTAAAAAATTTCCAATTTTAACAAAAATTTTTGTTGGCATTTTTCACAATAATATCTGTTTGTTTCTAAAACATCTAGTATCTAGAAAAAGACGCTGCATTGGCTATAAGTTTGTTGTATACGAAATAGCAGTATCTTGAAAAGGTGGGCAAAAAGAAATAGGCAAAATAAAATAAAAAATACGTTCATAACATGACCAAATAATTACGGACGCTTTATGAAATAATTTTACCTAGGATGATGATGTTTTGGCATCTAACATTTTTCTTAAAACAATACTCTTTTTCTCTCGCATAGATATTCTGCCTTTGTTAAACAATCTTTTCCTGAGATTTATCTACCATATATTGGAAAAGGAAATCTTTTATAGTACTAACAGTGGACTGTCACTGGTAAACAAAAATTCTAAGCAGACTAAAAACAAAATCTTAATTAATATCATCATAAACAGATGAATATTTAGCATTTCAACTTAACTATTGTAGCGAAAACGATTATCAAAATTATGTTTACATTACTATAGTTTATAATTATTGTAATAACTAATTTATGTATAATTATATAAATTACAAATAGTTACTCGCTTGCTTTGCTGGATAATTTCAACGACTACCGACGTTATAGACTTCACGTCCCTTGCCGTCACTTATCTCCCGTTTTGTTCAAAGTTTCAATTGTTTGGTGCGGAGCCCTATATCTTTTTTTAAAATAAATAAGCCAAAAATAGAGTCATTACTTATTATTCTGGAAAAATGTTCTCTAAGACATAATGATACTAAATACCAAGTGGATACGTCCAATAATAATAAAGCACGCCCAATAATTTGATGCCTTTTATAGGCAAATTTATGATACCTTGGGATTTATTATTGCAATTTTCGTAAGGGTTTACTCTGATATTGTAGTAGATAATTTACAGATGAAAAAAAATTATTAATATTATTAAAATTGGTTCCTTTTTGAGTTTTTCCATTTTAAAGAAACAAACATACTAACATACAAAAAATCAGATCTTTTCTCTTTATACAATTAGTTTAGAATATGTCATAGGATTGCCTCAATTATCTTAGAGGATCAAATTAATTATATATTTAATCCGCCCTTTTTAGAAAAATTTTACGCTTCGAAGTTTTGAATACATTTTTTATAAATTTTCAAAAAATATGTTACAGACTCCATGTAACACTCTGCAAGTCGGGTGTACCTAATCTCCCGTGTGGAGCAAGTGTCTCGCAGTAGCTTTTATTAACCAAAGTTACCTTTGGAACCATGGTATTATATACATGAATTTATTATTTTGTTTGAAAAGTATTTAAATGAAGTTTTGTGTACCAACTTTTATCTAATATTTCATACACTTTGGGGTCGTTTTAGAATAAAAGAATCTGAATGTCCTAGAATAATAAAACCTGAATCTGAGTATCTACGTTTTCACCTTTCAGAGCGAGTTAGAAAGTAGGAATCCATATTTTTCACGAGTCGAGTTTTTTCTTTCCCACTTTGTATATGTCGGCTATACGGGGTGTTCCAAGTTATAGAATTTCACCAAATAGTAGATAACATTAAAATATTGACAATTTCTTAATTCACTTCACTCATAACAAGGAAAAAATTCTTTCTAGATACAAAGCATTGAAATATTAGAAAAAAGGGATATTATTCTGAATATTGGCAAAAATGCTCCAAGCATAAAACATTGTATAAAGTTATTGTATTTTCAGTCAATGAGGCTAGGGATTTTTTTCTCGAAACGGGGTGATGCTACACCCATGTCTTTACCATTTTATGGTTATTTATCAACATAACCCTAAAATTATGTAGGATCCATTATTCATAGTATCAAATTTCCAAATTTTTCTAATCAGACCTTTATAATAAAAAGCTTTTCCGGCAATTACTGTATTAGAGAAATTTTAATTATATTGGCATTATTTACCATTTGATGAAATTATCCTATCATTACTTTGATCATCCTGTATTTATAGAATATTCTGTCTTCTTTCTTATCGAAAAGTAGCTTTTAGTATACCTTGTTCAAAATTAATTATTATTCATTACAACACCAGCATCAGAACAAAAAAAAAAAATCCTCATCACAACATTATACCATATTCTCTGTGTATGAAAAGCTCAATTTATTTGGAAACCCTACTCTAACTTATCTTGAGATTAATCTTAAGTTAAGATACATATTACCTACCAACGTATCTATATATCTAGGCTAGGTAACGTATATACAGTGTGTTTCATAAGACCTTAGCCACCCTATTATGAGAAATTTGTAGAGTAATATGTCTTTGAGATTCATCTTTCAGATCGCTGAGTTAAGTTCGTTAGTTGTGGTGAACCAGTTCACTCCTAAAGTTCGTGTACAATTAAAAATTTAATTTGAAATTCAAAATAGAAAAATTTTGTAAAAGTTTACTGAACCTAGGCTTGCTGACTAAATTTTGTTTATCACTTCTGGTGATGAATTATCTGTGCACGGGCAGAAAAGTGATGTTAGTTTTTGAAAATTATTAGAAGCATGGCAATTATGAAAGTTTAAAATTCTTAATTAAACAAAGAGGAAGATATTATGGGTTGGTAACGTCATTATCCGATATCAGCGAAGAGTTACATATAACATACATATGAAACTTTGTTTTGCTAAAAGTAGATGGGCACTAATCTGTGAATGCTTATAACTTCTTCGTTTTTTAATCAATATGAAAGTGAAGTTAAATTTTACAATTTTATGCGTAATATGGCAAAATCGACATCAGGTAACTACCGTATTGTAAAAATAGGAGCTAAGAGCTGAATTGCCGATGAAAAAGCGCCTTTTGAAACAAGTTGCTTCACGAACTACAAAAACCAAAAGGTAAGCTAGATACAGAAAAATGTTGCAACTGAAAGTTGTTGAACTTCTCAAAAAGACCTTGATTTCGACTTTGACCATCAGCTCGTAACACATGAGAGTAGAATACTACTTTCGCTCAAAAGGTGTTTCTTATAAAATAACTAATTTTTTTTTTTTGAAACATTTTTTTCGAAATATGAACAGATTCTCCGGAATTAAAATCGAAACTTATCTACAAATCGTTTTAACAACAAACAAAAAACTATTTTTGCACATCTTTTAGACCATACTCTTGTTTAAACATTTCAAACTCTAAACCTAAATATAGTGGGCCGTCAATATAACCTAACCTAACCTAACCTAACCTAACCTAACCTAACCTAACCTAACCTAACCTAACCTAACCTTACTCAACCTACAAAATATTTATCCTTAAACAGTATCTAAGAACTTCTTGAACATACTGTATACTATTAAATATGTACATACAGATTATTGGTGTGTATAATTACAATGTTATCTACATTACAATAATTAATATAGACAGATAGACAACGGCAAACACTACTGACTGTAACAATCTCAATCTCTAAGTGAAGAGCTTTATGTATCTCCTTTTTCTATTAGCAGTCACAGCTTATCTAGTTGGGTTCAAAGTATAAATAACAAACTAGATTCATGACGAAAAGTCAGGAAATTATAATAATTTTACTGTAAAGACTAATAAATTGTTTTGACAGATTATAAGAGAACCATTAAACTTTTTATGTTTGCAATGTCTAGTATGTTTACTAGACAATATTTTTTCTCAACTGAGGGTATTTGTAGAAAGGCTGAAGCGCTGAAGCCTAACTGTCAAAATGGTTTTGTTTTTTATATTCCAGTTTTAAACATAACACTTTGTGGTGGTACACTTGGAAATACGTAAAGTGATGTACGAATCTGTCAACAAAATTTACCTTCGATACAATATTTATATATATTTATGCTTTGTCATAAAACCAAAGGGCAATTGCTGCCAAAAAACTAGAGAATTATTCAAGGAGCATTGTACTGTATTTATGTACTATATTCACATAAATAAATATAAGGCACAATCTTAAGTAAGCACTTATAATAATTATGCCCGTAAGTGACATTAATAATACTTATATGAATAAATATTCTCAAGACACTATTTAACAAAATTTAGTTATAGTCTTGTTCGACTATTACTGCCTTCATATTATAATCTATGCATATAACGATGTTTTTTTAAGGGAATAAACTTTAAATCAAAATTAAATTCATAAAAATAATATCAATCAACTTCATATTAGTTTCATTAATTATCTAATTTTATACCATTTTTGTACGATTTTGATCCTAAAAGCACTGTGGCTGTGTACAATGAAGCGTAACTTGAATTAAAAATAAGGAAAAGCTTCAGTTCAACTTCACTAATCTGTATTAATTAAGTTTTAAGTTTTTGGAATATCCCATTTTCCTGTATTTGGAATAGTTTTTCCTAGGGTGTGGACCTTCTTGAATTTTCCCGGATATGTGGCTTATACCAATCCTAAGAAAACCCCAAAAATCCTGTTTTGGCCTAGAGGGTACCCTTGAAAAAAGGCATAGGGAAAAAATGAAAAAATCATCTGGAATTATGACCAAACTGAAACTATGTACCGAGTTTGAGAAAAATCGGTTGAAAATTGAAGGCTCCAGCTTGGTAACAGATATACCGACATACCGAAGGACGCAACATTTTGTAAAAACCACTTTTTTGGAATCAGGGACCCTCAAAACGTGTATTTCCGTTGAAACCGGAACCGTTGAAGAAGTAAAAAAAAAATATAGTCGTTAAATCGTTAATTTTTTAAGTAATCCGTATTCAGAGAATATTCGTTTAAATGTTTTTGGGTCCCTAATAACTGATGTGAGAGACATCCAGATCAAATTACGGACCTATTTATTAAACGAAGAACTGATCTATAACAAATACTTGCCCTACAAGAAAGTCTAAATTCTTTCTAAAATAATATCACTATCTATCTTTAATTATATTTTACTAATGGAAGAAAACAATTTTCATTTTTTCAAAGAAAAAAAATTATTTATAATATCCGTTCTATTCAAAGAATGTTGCATTTTATATCTCACAGTCATTTTTATTCAAGTCATACATTAATTATATTTTCGACATATTCGATTTACAACTTGCATATAAATAATAACAAAATAGGAAAAAATAGAACATGGCATCCTATTTCACTTCCATGAATCTCAATTTAACGAAATTGAACCGATATTCAGTTGAACAACATATCTTTTAGAATGCGATCAACCTTCTTCATATATTTGGTTAAAAATAATTTCAATTATAATTAGAAATATTTCTAAAACTATAAACTTTCTATCCGTACTAGAAGTGACATCGAAGAATTTTAAACGGTGTCAGGTGATAAACAGAGTCAGAGATGAAAGAATCCAATCCTAACCTAAAAATTATGAACCTTTTCTGCCCATTAAACGTATTTTTGATGGTTAATAGTCATTTTTGATACTAGTGGGATAACAGCATTATTATCGTACGCCTGCGAAAGTAGCCTAGTCATTATCATACTAGGGCGGTAATGAAGTATTTTTCCCACGCATACTTAGTGAGAAAGGTACTTCTTTTTTCATGGGCGTAGATAAAGTTTTTAAAAATACTGTACGATCATCGTACACTAAAACAGTCATATCTTGCAATCAAAAAATGACATGAAGATGAAATACAAAACAAATTCTAGAAAAAAAATCCGAATTTTTAATGAGTATCAATTAAAAATTGTTTACTTCTTGCTGCAAAACATTTTCTTTTAGTATTGCCGAGTTGAGTTTTACATGTCTTCGCGTACAAATGTTTGCGACTATATCTAACAAATAAATAATAACGATAAATATTATCAAACTTGATTAACAACACTATCAACTTTGATTTGTGTATAATGATAACTGTTAAATGTTAACTGTTTAAGAATGCAGACAAAAGTAAATAATTTTCTTATTTTTGTATTATTTGTGATTGAATTCAAAACATGAAATAACATTTCTTTCTGATAGAAAAACCTAAAATTTAGTTTCCAATGCATATAGATCTCGTCCGTCTAGACCCAGTTTCAAAATAACAACTCCTCTTTGAATAATATATAACAATATTATTGAAGTTAAAACTATTTATTATTATTAAATTATAAAGCCAATGGCTATACAGAAAAAAATAAAAAATAACAGTTCGAAAATAAAATTAAAAATATTTGTAGGTACTAACCTTGCTTGTGGTATACAACAAAGAATGTTTTTCATCATTATTATTATTAAATATAAGTAATTATTATGATTATTATTATTTGTACAAAAAGAAAATCATTGCTCAGCAAAAAATGTATACTGATGAATATAAAAAACGGAACAAACATAGAAGCCTCATTATAATATATGGTATATTCTGTTGAGGTGTAGATTACAGCCGATCCAAAATTAAAAATTTTTAAACGATGAGAGATTCAGAAAAATCTTTAAAAATAAAAATTTTTTTTTGATAAAGATAAACATAATTTTGCTTAAAGGTTTTTTTCGTACTACCAATAGTTCGATAGAAATATTTGGCTAGATTATTTTTTATCCTTGCGCATGCAGTATGTTGAAACCTTAACATTGGATGCCTAAGAATTATCAGCATGAATACGAAATTTTTCATGAATAACGGTGATAAAAATGACTAGAAGATGGACCATAAAAGACACAGAAAATAAAATTTCTTCAAAATGATTAAAAACATTTAATTTTTATTATAAAAGTTGTAAAATAGAATGTTAAAGTCGGGTACAGATGAAATTTTTCGTTAATCATAATCTTGAACCATAAAACGTATAATGTACTGCTGAATGTTCAAATCCAGAGTTGTTCCGGTAAAAATATAGAGCACGACTGTGTAAAATTTATTTTCAAATATTAAAATTCACGTTTTTTTTTATATTCTAATATTAAAATCATGCCAGATTCACGTTACATTCAAGATTACCCTGGAGAGGAACCGCAGAAAATCTTACTTCATAAACGCCGCTCAAAATATTTCGGCACGATTTCTAGAAATTATAATATGCTAAACAAAAATGGATATATTGCATTACACAAGTCTCACCAACGAACCTCCATTTTGACCCGCCGCTGAAAATTGAGGACTTACAGAAAAAGGACTCACAAAAAATTCTTGCACCATTTTAAATTTTCACATTTAACTATAAAACTTCCAAGTTAGGAAATTTTTCACTTTCCTTACCACTTCATATACACCTTTTATAAATTATTTTGCATGTAATGTTATAGAAAATTACCATTAACATAATTGATGGTAAAGAAAAGAAACTACCTTCTCATTTCGTTCTTGTAATTTGGGTAAAAGAAACATTACCTATAATTACTCATATCGACCATCATATCATTGTAAAATAGGTAGCAATATTTTCAAATGATGTCAGAATTTAAGAATTTTAAAAAATTTGTTGTTATTCGGATATTAAATTCCCTCATATTATTTTGAAATGGAATTCTTGTTTTTTCATGTGGGAATATAAAGGTGCACAAAGGCATAAAAATCGCTAAAATTTATAATCTTTCAACATTAAAATGGGATTGATACTTTGTCACCCAAGCTTTGGATCCGATTTTCAATGGTTGTTAGATGACTCATAGTGAAACTCTTTATATCTGAGTTCAATTTACACTTGACAAGTTTTTTTCATTAAATGCTAATTTTCACGCAAAAATTGAAAACAATTAACAAGAGAAAATAAACAATGGATTAAGTTAATTTTTGAAATACTCTATAGACAGTGTTTAATATCAGTGCTTGTATTATTTTTAGAAGTAAGTTAAAAAAACAAGAATATTTAAATAGAATAAAATTAAAAAAACAAAAAGATTTATATAGAATAAAAAGTCAGTAATTTTCTCAAACAAAAATTTCTAAGATTTTTTCGTTTTATGGTTTCGTTTATTTCTTTCATAGTAATTTTTTTTTAGTTTTATAAAAAATGGAAACTTAATTTTTATCCTCACGGGAATACAAAAATATCTATACATAGTCGGATAGTAGGAATACATAAAATAGCCATTCTAAGCGAGTCCTCAATGACAGCTCCGATTTCGATGATTTTTTTTTTTTCAAAATGATTATTTTTGTATATTACTTAAAATCAGAAACATTTCAGATGGGGAAATAATCTGGAGGGGGAATAGGCAATGTCGCGAGTGATATATTGACGCATCGTTAATGATAGAAATTTGGAATTTCGAGAAGATATTGATTTTATACTGTAGATGTCACATAAGAGTTTTCGAAATTCATCCCATAAAAGGGTAAAATAGCGGATGAAAGTTTGTATGAAAATATATATAAACCGCCATTTTTGATTTCACTACTTAACCGATTTTAAAAGTTATTTCACGTATAGAACGATTCAGACTGGGCGTCGATATATCAGTCGCGACATTTCCTATTCCCCCTCCATATTATTTCCCCCATCTGAAATGCTTCTGATTTTAAATAATATACAAAAAGAATCATTTTGAAAGAAATCATCAAAATTGGAGCTGTCATTGAGGCCTCCCGACTCAAAACATTCATTGGTGCGACTAACAAGGAAAAGTTTCGAGTAAAAGTTGATTATATTTAAATGTGAAATATTTTTTCAATTTAATCTTTGTTTTATCTGTTATAGTAATGATCCAATTTGCCTATATATTGCTCGTTTAAGAACTCAAAGTTAAAACGCCATAAAAATTTTCGCTTAATATCTCTTAACGTTTTTGAGTTATCGTACTCACGGATAAGCAGAAGGACGGGCAAACAAAAATTTCATTTATACTATCAATATTTCTCAGCGTATCTTTGGGATTACTTAAACTTAATATATAATATTTCACATATATGTTATAAAAATAAAGAAATACGCAAAGTAATTATTGAATAAAAATACAGTTTGGTGTTTTTGATAGAATATTATTAGTATTAAAAAAACATTAATAAATTATTTTTTTTAGTTATCCATAGCTTATATACCAACGCCAAACCAAAGAAACACATGGTCTGGCAAAAAGAGTGATACTTTTTTACAAATTGAGTAAAAAGAAAAAAAAAATATTTTATACATTTGCTTTGAAGCTTAAACATTCAAGTTTTGTTGTGCACAAAATATCTTGAATCTATCCAGCATAACACATTTGTAGTTCTTAACATCGAAGTTGCACCAATTCTATGACATGTATTGATTAATTTTATGTCTTCCCTCATTTGCAAATTCAAAGAAAACATCCCAATACAAACAATATATTAATAAATTCATAAAAATTGGCAAATAAGCTTCAAAATAAAGGACAATTTAGGTTGACTTTTTTAAACGACTTCAAACAAAAAAGAAGGAGGTTATCAATTTGACTGTATTTCTTTTAATGTCTCAGAACTTTCGGCGGGGTGAACCGATTTTGATGATTCTTTATCTATTTGAAATCTGGTGCTTCCCGTGTGGCCCCATTTCATTTTTTTCCCAGTTCTGGCAACGACATTCATGAGAAAAACATAAAAGTCTTAAATTTGCATTTATAAAAGTATGCACGACAAGAGGACGAAAAACTCAATATCACGCCAACCGATTTCGATGATTCTTTTATTTAGTGATAAATTAGTTAGTGCAATTCACTAAAAATCACAAAATAAAATAGCTTTTAACAAAAAGAAAAACTTTTCCAAAACAAATTAATATGCACTAAAAAGTAAAAAAATTACGATAATATAATGTAGTTAAAATTATTGTTATTTTTGGAGTCGGTGTCAGCCAAGCAAATGTAGCAAAGAATTTTTTTACTTTTTAGTGCATATTAATTTGTTTTCGAAAAGTTTTTCTTTTGAAGTCGGTTTTCTTTTTGTTAAATTCAGATATTAAAAACTATTACTCTTCATGAAAGACTCTACTATATTATTGTTTAAAAGAATTGAACAATTGAACAAAAAACTTGATGGTTGTATATTTAATTTAGGTAAATAAAAGGTTTTTGTGCTGTTATATATTAATTGTTATTTTATTAGCATACATATTGTATCGCTATCTTCTTCTATCTGTGCACCACCTCGAATATTCATTTATTCATTATTTAAAAACTAATTACGATAAGAACATTACTCTACACATTGTTACAGCATTTAGTGGAGTAAATCTGAATTTAAATCGTCTTATTTTATATCCTTAATGTTCGACGTTTACGCTTCTCTATTTGGATACATAATTCTTCGTCAGTTTGATTCACCGATACGTTTGTGCTGCCACGCCAAATTTTCGTGAAATTGACAAAATGAACAATTCTAAGAGTATCTGGTTAAAGGCAAATGTTTCGTCATAAAAAAATATCATTAATGCATTTAATCGAAAGAAAATATGCAAGATTTAGTAAATATTTTTAGACAAAGGCAATCAAGAGCATTTAAGGTCATTCGCCTGTGTTAATAAATTTTAAGTCCAGGTAAATTTTCAACATCATTTGAAAATCAACGTCAAATAACCTTGAAAGTAGAATTTCGATGCAAAGTCATGGACACAAGCGAATGTCCTCTATTGCCCTTGAAAATTTTTTAGCTGAATCTGTTGCTAGTGTGTTTTCTTTCGATAAAATACAATAATGACATATTTTGAAGTCGCATTTCCTCCAAAAGTTAACGAATTTCGAAAAAGTGTTTTAAAATAAAAAATAATATTTTTTTAAATGAGGATCAACTTCCTTATTTAATGTGTTATTCTATCTCTTAACGTTTTGAATCTAAGTTGAATATTAAAGCAACCCGAAGAAGAAGGTCCATATCAGAACATGTAACCCCGTCAAATTCCGCAACTTTTATTTAAGTTATTTTTTGATTGATTAGCTAAAGAACGAGCTATTAGCCATTATAGATTAAATTTACTAATTTACTCCACTAATAGGTGTGTAGCTTCTTGCATTTAACAAATAACATCTCTACCTTTTCTGTGCACCGCGACATGCCTTGCCAATGCTTCTTTTTACATGGTAGCTCGGTAGTAGAACCAATTAATTGTAAAACTTTTTAAATGAAACGATCATTTTAAAAATGATTAATGGATATTGTTTAAATATATAATTAATATTTTTAATAAAAAAATATATTAATTTATAATAATGGCTTTTACCCGCATCTTCGCTACGCTTGGATTTAGCAACAAAATGAGCTGGCTTAGTTTAGATTGCGTTTGGTGGAGGTATAAAAAATAAATTGGTAAAACGTTAGTGATTAAAGAATGAGATATTATGATTGTAATGCAATTTAAAGAGCTCTTTTGATTATTTTAATTGCACATAATTTGAATATATAATATATATATAATCGATATAATCGATCACAACAATTTCCTCATTCATTTTAATCTTAAAAAAGAACAAATAATCAAATAAACGCGCTGATTATCTTTATAATATACAGTGTGTCGCATTTAAGATGAAGACACCCTTATATTTTCGTTACTTATAGGTATATCGATTTAAAATTTTGCAAAGTTCGGCAGGATGTTGGGTCAACTTTTTTAAGATACTTACCCGAAAACAGAATTTTAAACTCAGCCTACAAATTAACAAATAAGGCTGATTCTTAATATTTTGCCTAGCGTCAGATATGGTTAAAGATATCGAAAAAAAAAACTATTACTAAAAGTTGCTTAGAATATTTTTTATACCGATTTTCATGACAAAATTCGCATTTTTAATTTTTTTATTATTTTGGTAACACTTATAGTTATTACAAGTTTATTAAAATATTTGAATACATAACACTATTAAATTATCAATTTGTCCAGTTTTACATTCCGTAGCACACTAGTTATAAAATCTCTAACCATCTTTAGAGCCAGGCAAAATTTTAAGAATCAGCCCTATTTGTCAATTTTTTGTAGGCTGTTTATAGTTTAAAGTTCAGATTTCGGTTAAGTATCTTAGAAAATGTGACCCATCATACCTGTGCAAAATTTCAAAACGATATTCCTATAAATATCGAAAATTTGAGGGTGTTTTATCTTAAATGCGACACACTGAATAATTTTTACTACGCCTGTATGTAATATTGTAACTTCCGAGCGACTCAACCAATTGAGGTCAAATTCTTACTATATATTACTAGTTTTGTTTGGACGAAATTCAAACTCTGACGCATTCTGAACCCGTGTGATGCTGTTTTCAAGGCGAATAAAATCATTTTGAAAACGTATTTGATTGATTTGTTAGGGAAGAGAGTCAACGGGGCCTTATGAGGGAACAGAAGAATAAGGAACAAAAGTATGTCGTAATTTTTGTTTACAAAGCTGGAATTTCTCAGGTAAGTAAATTGACAACTGCTGGTACATAATAGATTTATTCCTTTTCCAGATATTGAATATATCTTATAGGTATAAAAAAAACTATTAAAAAACTGTACAAACAATAAAATCCTTGATGGTAACTACAGATTTGTGTCATTTACGAAATTTTTATCAAATAATTTTAGCCGTTTCAATGATCATGAAATATTCTATGTGGTTCCAATGTTAAAGCAATATAGTGTACCTACATCATTCATTTATATTAAATGAATATAATTATAAGGATACTAATTATCCTTTGAAATACCTACTTTTAATGAATGCTAAATCGAAAAATATTTTATTATTATTTACTGCAATGTATTGTATTTTTTGTTTGTAACATGTTGTGCTGGTTTCGAAATTAAATTCGTGCTCTTATAATGAAAAGTTATAGTTTTAGAATGCAATGGAAAATTTATAAAATAATTAATTAAAACAAATTATAAATAGCGTTAGTTTGGTAAACAAAACAAAAAAACAATTTTCGTCGTTTTTACGTACTGAAGTGCCCGATTTTGATCTTCTTTCGTTGATAAGACACTCAAATGCAATTTTCAAGATGTCGGCAACATCCCGTTTTATTGAATATCGTAAAAGTGATTTTTCCACTTACTATTGAGAATAACCAAAAACTCAAATTCATCTATTTGAAAATTGGGGCAATCCAAAATTTTCCGGGATCCAACCAGAGATCAAGAATTGTCATGTACAAAAAGTTTTTCAACAGAATATAAATTTTGGCATGGAGCTCCAGGCTACTAGAAAACTTTTAAAGAATACCTTTAGAATACCTTTTATAAAAGGTAGGATCTCTCCCACAGAAAGTCCGTCGACGTCAAAGCACTCCTGCTGTTCTTAAACAGCTCCAAATGGTTCATGGAGTAGTGGCCGAGGATGGGCTAACGATTTTTCGGTATCACAACGGACCCTATGGTCTAAGTGTGTCGCACCCCAGGACTGCCACTCTAACCTAACTTTACCTATACGAAGCGATCATTTTAGAACATACCGACTGAATGTTTGAACAATTTTTATCTGATTTGAAAATGTTTTTCAGCATCTTGAGATGATAAGAAATTAAAGTATTCAATTTTTTTAAGCTCAAACAGTTCAACGTTCTTTGTTTTATCTTCAGGCACATATTTTTCATATACAGCCTATCTACTTAAGCTGGCTACATATAGAAAACTTTTTAATTATGAGGTTTACGAAAAAAATTTATTCTTTATAAAAACCTCTGCTTTCAAAATTATTTACATTCATTCTTGACATTGAATGTACAAATTGAACAAGTTCGATAGAAATTTTAATGGTCGTTTAGAAATATAGACCATTTGGAACAGATAATAAGGGAAACGGTTTAAAAAATCTCTCCTGAGGTATATGTAGGAGTATATTTAAAGAATTTTGTAGAAGAACAATTACATGTATAGAACGGGAAGATGGATACGTTGAGGGAAAAACGAACTTAGGGTAACTCGTACACATCTCGGGAGTAATTTCTTGTTTCCCTTTTTTATCTGTTCTCAATGGTCTACCTTTATAAACGACTATTTACATTCCTATCAAACTTTTTCAGTTTCAGATTTATAAAAAAAAATTTTTTTCGTCTTGTAATAAAAAAATTTTTTATATGCAGCCAACAGTAGACACGCAGTATCTATATATCTACATTCATTGAAAATACGCGATTTCTTGTTATTTAAAAATTAAAGAGCCATTGAACAGTACGGCCAGTACAATATAGCAAACTAAGCAAGTACAACTATTTCTTCATAAACGAAAAATTGATGAAGCAGATTTCTTTTCCTCTTAACACATACAGCTAAATTTTAAAATGATCACTCTGTAAGTAGACATTTAGATAAATAGACAATCATAAAGGTTTCGAAGAAATTCAGGAACTGTTTGTCTATTATATGTTTGTGTCTCCTTCCTGTGTTGTACACTTGATTCTTCATCACAAAGGGCGTATATTATATTTGTTTTGTGAAAGAGATGATGATGACAACAAGGCATACGACATACAACATAAACAAGCGCATCGACTAATGTAACCAAAAACTAAAACATATATAAGTATAATACACTAAAACATGACAAGAATGTCTAACCAAACTATTACTACTTCTACCACCACTGCGAGAACTTTATAGAAAACTTGTCCAAGTAATAAAGTGTAACCTTATCATTTTACTAAAGTTGATACAAATTAACTTTAAAGTACTTGTCAATAACAATTAAAAAACTTGAGAATGTCAATGATGTAAAAAGTTTAAAGACCACAACATTTTAATGTAAGTGTTTGTTAAAGAAGATTTCCGAAATTCGATTTATAGTAAATGCTCTTGTTAGCAACGTCATGAAAACGTTGACTTAAATATATGAATGGACTTTGATTATTTCTTTTCTTATTTAAGGTTGGGATTAAAGACGTCTAACACGTAAGGTGGTTGCGTTTAACGCGCTTACTAGTACGCAATCCCGAAAAAAAGTGCTAATAAATTTGGCTAAAAACAGGTTAGAGAAATAATATAAAAAAATTTACTTATTTTTTATTTATAGGAAATTTCATTACAAATATGGTATTCATATTACATTGTGAACCAAATTAAATTTTAATATTAATTCTTTAGCCTGTTTTCTCCTAAGCGGTACATTGTTAAATCGTGAGTTCGTCAGTAGGCAGAACAAAAAGCTTGAAAATGAAAGGTGGAATCATAAAATTGAATTCGATAAAGAAATAAGGAAGATCTCGCGTGGACAGGAAAAAACAGACTAGAGATATAATATATAAGATAATAGGATATTATCGTTAATCAAAAATGAAATTTGAAAAAAGTTAAAATTTATGTAAAAATATTCTGATTTCGAGTCATAAAATCACATTTTTCTTTTAAAATATTAAAATTAAAACCTAAAGTACCTGATACATACGCGAAAAACAAAACCGTCTCGTTGCGGCCGTTTAAAAACAGAAATGAAATAAATAAATTTTCAAGACCTATGCATAATTTACTGAGATGTAAATGATTATAAAGCCAATCAAATGAGCTTCTGATAAAATATATTTTTAAAAAGCTACTTCAAGAAAATTAATTAAAACTGAAAAATATTTTAGTAATGGTTTAAATTTTCTAAAATTTAAAAACGACATATTCGGTACAAAATCCTAAATATCTCAGTGAAAAGGCAGATAAAGTGAAATATTGTATAACGTAACACCGAAAATATAGACATTAAACATTGACAGAAACATTGGCAATGTTTCCCTTTAACTACAGCGCTATATTTTCATTAAAGATAACGAAGGCATAGTGAAATTATGACATGTAGGGTCATAAAATATTTTACCATTTTTCTAAATAATGGAATTTATCGTTCATTATAGAAGCAAGTCGCCCTATTAGCTCAGTTTTTTAAGGCGTAACCAATTTCGTCCGCGGTATGCTTAGAGTAGTGGGTTCGATTCCCGCCGTTGCAACAAAATTAATTTAATAAATAGTTGTGATGGGCTGATGTAGTGCATGGTATATGCATGACAGAGGTGCACTCATCCTCTGAAATTGAGGAGCTGATAAATGAAATTATCAGCGGAAAGGTGATAAAACACATATATGGTATCACAATGGGTTCTATAGCCTAAGTGTTTCCTTCGTGGACAGCCAATATAACCAAACCTAACCTAACCTAACCTATGGGGGCAAGAGTTAAAAGAACGGAGCTACGGGTGAAGACTAATAAATCGCTTTACGTTGCTTTTCTGTACCCTTATAAAGAAACCATTTGGAAAATGTGAATACCATTTTGAGAAATTCAAGGCGTGGAATCCAGGAGCTGGAAAAATATGTGCAAGCAAGAAGACATATCACAGATTTTTTCATTAATATTTTGGGATCTTCTGTAGATGATATTACTTTTCAAAGTAATCTATATGCAGTCCAAAAGGGAAAAAACTTAAATTTGAAAAACAATGATCTATTAGCATTTTATGCAATAAATTTTTTGATGGGAGTTCATAAACTTCCAAGTTATAAATTGTACTGGTCACAAGAAGATGATGTATCTGTTCCATTAGTGAGAAATACGATGACCAGGGATAGATTTCAAATGATTTTGTCGCATTTGCATCTGAATGATAACAGTTTATTAACGAAACAAAACAATGATAAACTTTTTAAAATTCGTCCTTTTATTGACTTTTTAATTAGACAATTTCCAGAATTATATAAAGGCACAAGAGAGTTGTCAATTGATGAGTCTATGATTCTCTTTAAAGGTCGCCATTCTATAAAACAATACATGCCCAGTAAGCCGATAAAAAGGGGCTACAAATTGTGGACACTAGCGGATCAGAAGGGCTACATTTTAAACTTTAGAGTCTACGAAGGAAAAAATACTGTGATCAACGAAAAATTTTCAGAATTTCACTTGGGAGAAAGAGTCGTTTTAGAACTATCCGAAAACGAGAAAGGAAATGGTAGAATACTCTATTTTGACAACTTTTTCACAAGTGTTAAATTATTAGAAAAATTAAAATCGGAAGGTACCCTTGCATGTGGGACGATTAGACAAAACAGAAAAAATATTCCAACTGCACTATTAAAAGACAAAAATATGAAAAAAGGCGATTACGACATGATGGTTTCAAATACTGGTCTCGTTTAAGCAAAGTGGAAAGACACAAAAGTAGTGCATGCCTGTTCAAATTTTCACGGCACAGACGAGGTCCAGATTTCAAGAAGGCAAAAAGATGGAAATAAATTGGATGTGAAGTGTCCAAAACTAATAAAAGACTATTGTCAAAATATGGAAGGAGTTGACCACGCAGACTATTTTCGTGCTCTGTACGGAATTGATAGAAAAGCAAAGAAGTGGTGGCATCGCCTTTTTTTGGATTGCTTGAAATAGCATTTGTAAATGCTTACATTTTGTATAGGGAATCCATTGAAGACATACCATTGTTGGATTTTAGGCGAAGAGTAATAAGAGGTTTATTATCTCGATGGACGTCTGACCAAAATGTAACGCCTCGTGTAAGGAAGAAAACCCAACAAAATACTGTTAAAAGACGAAAATACAATTGTAGTGTATCAGATGACGGAAGATTCACAGGTAATCATTTGGTGGAATTTGTAAATTCACGCGGCAGATGTGAATACTGTAGCAGCATGGGAGTGCAATCAAAGCCACAATCCAAGTGCACACTTTGCCAAATCTTTTTATGTTGCAATGTGAATAAAAATTGCCACAAAGAATTTCATATTAATTAAGACTTAAATAAAATAAAAAATGTCGTTAAAACTGTTTTTCTTGGAGTTTTGAATGCCTCGTCCTAACAGACTAAAATAAGTCGGTACTCTCGAGTACCGTCAGGACAGAATGGGTTAACCCATTCTGTCCTAGCCCAGACCATAGCCCAGACCATTCTGTCCATAACCCAGTTAAAATCTCACAAGCTCTGGTGGTAAACAAACTACTGAAGACATAGAAACTATTCATGATATAGGTACAAGTTGATGATATAGAAATGATTGAAGAAGTGCAGGCTAAAGGGCCCTGTACACGATCAAATTATTTGTTTGACAAACGAGTTTGTCAAATTTTTTGAAAGTGTGCGAACTTGTTTGACATGTTTGTCAAACAATGTAAATTTTTGATCTGTTTGATAGAAATTTTGATTGACGATGTGTTTGACAAACCTGTTTGATAGTGTGCAACGGTGTTTGTCAAATAAGATCTGTTATCGCCTTGAAACCATGAAGAACACAACTGGGACGAAAGACCACAATAACGGTAACATCAAAAGACTAAATGGATAAAAACAAGAGAATGAATGCTATAAAAAAAAATGACGGATTTATTGAAAGTGTCTCGCTCGAACATCACTGAAGATGTTAGAAAAAAATGTTGATAATACCACACAAATTACTGAAGATAATCAATTTGATAATGGTACACTTTTTGTAGATACAACACAAAATATAAAAGACAAAGAAGGATAAAGGATAAGGTTCAAAATTTATTAACAAAATATATTTTCAAATTTATCAGAATCAGAAATAGGTTTTTGCAGCAAAAAAGAGTCGCCTGAGAGAAACATTAAACTAGCAAAACTCCATATCCACCATCTTCATGTTCTCGGTAAACGTTTGAACGCGAAATGTACCATTAAAAATGGTTTTCTATGTTGTGGATAAGTTTATGTCGAGCCATTTGGCGTTCAAATGTAAACGTTTCATCGCAAACACCACATTTTATTTAATTCATTGAATATTATTTTAATAATTTATTTATTTATTGTTATTTATTTTTATTCATTTATTTGTGTTGTTTAATTTTAGACACAGTTTATTAAAGTGTGAATTCGTTTATGCTGAATTAAATATTGTTTTTGAGAAAATTTTTTATCACAAAATTCACGTGAAAAATGTTTTATTCCAATATGGATGAGTTTATGTTTAACCATAATCATCACATGAAAATGGTTTTTCCCCAATATGAGTTCGTTTAAGCACGATTAATCTGTTTTTTAGAGCAAATGTTTTGTCACAATCTTCACAAGAAAATGATTTTTCGCCACTGTGAGTTCGTTTATGTACAACTAAATTGCATTCGTAACTGAATGTTTTATCAAAAATTTCACTTGAAAAACATTTAACTGTATTACTTTGATCTCCGAAAAGGGTTTTATATTTCACTGATATTTCACTCATAACTATTAATTTTTTAATTTATTTGCTGTTCAAGTTAAAAAGTTTAAACTGTTCATTTAAATGCATTATTTCATGTTCTTCTAAGATTTTTTTCTTTAATTGCCACGTGCCATTGGATCACTTTCTTCGAATACCTTATTTTTTACTATTAACTTTTTTCGTTGATACACAAATTATTATATCTTCATTATTTGTCATTTTTTATATTATTTTTGTGCACAACACGTGCAAAATTTTATTAACTTTTTAAATAACTATTTTAAAGACGCTATCCCCATCCGGCTATAACATACGCCATGGACGCCATATTGAAATGTGACAATTTGTTCTTGGCATTGGTTGAATGGTTGCGTTCACACGCAACCATTCATTCATTCACGTTCACACGTGAATACCATTTTGAGTGCTATAAAGGTTAAAATACTGTTCATAATCAAGAACTTCTCAGTGCTCTTTTCTAAAGTGTACTTTCAAGCAGAGAGCCAAAATTATGTTTATACTGTACAATGAATTTACGAAAAGTCAATACTTTTAATTATACCCATACAAGTAAGTAAAACTTTATGTGACCTCAAAATTACCCCCAAGCCAGTAGTTGGAGTGTCTATAAGTATTCTAGAAAATATTATAATCAGAGTAGATGAGTCTCGTTTCTTTCACTCAACGTGCTAGTTATTCTTCGATGATAGAGAAGATGATTTATTATATCGGATAAAAACTAAGATGATAAAAACATTCAAAAAAAATGTATTGTAGTTCAAATTTAACCATGGTTTTACGTTAACAGGTAAGGCGTTGACTTTCACGAGCCAATGTAGAAAATTATATCTACAAATAGCAGAATCTGGTGTGGGTCCATTTTGGACAATTAAGAGATCAAACAATTTGAACTTCCGAGATAACATTCGACAACGCAGATGTTATAATTATGGAAGGCAAAATGTGCTGATATTTTCCAGATAAAAATTATGTTGTAGTATATTCACGATGCTTTGTTTTTAGAACAAAAATACTCTCTTAAGGTAATTTACTCGTTTTAATCAAATCCTTAAGAGCGTGATTTTGTAACAGCATCCCTCCAGCATGTGAATTATTTACATTTTGATTTTTTATATCTCATTCCACAGGCGGTGAACAAATTTCCTTTATTTATTTGCTAAATAAAGGAAATTTGTTAAATGTAATTTTAATTTTACTGAATCAAAAAGAAACGCTTTTCAGAATTGAACTGCCTTAATAAAGCTGTCCTGCATCATGTGAGTTGGGCTTAAGAAAGACTTTAATCTACAAAAGATATGTTTTGCCTTTTTAGAGTTTTTTCATAGGCACAATATCCACAGATCATCTTGTATATCATATTTGATTATACCTCCGCCCTAATAGTCGTGTTTTTATATTAAGGATGCTTTTCTCATTAACCACATTGTTAAACAGCGTGATGCATCCATCCATATCTTTACACATACATGATGTCACATTGTATTATTACTACTTTACTCTTGCAAGAGAGATACACTTTTCTTTAGAGTTTTACTAACTCTATTTACGTATGTACGTATAATGTCTCTCTGTGTTGTATGTGTATTTCAAAAAGGTTACACATTTATTTAATTACCGGCAGGTGTCGCATCCACTAAAACATTAGACTCTACTGTCTACATATATACAACAATATGCAGAGTATTTATATATTTTAACAGTAAATATTTACTGAGTAGCCCACGTACAAACTGAAATAATATTTTATATCACCAAGTAAAATTCGCAAAATTAATAATTACTCAAAATACTTTTAGAAAAACTAACATTCAATACACTTTATTTTACTTGTTATCAAACGAGGCCTTATTCCCCCGTCATGAAAGCATTGGAAATAAGCATAGAATAAAACCAAAACTATTTAATTGAAAATTAAAAGTGTTTATTTATTTTACACAGATTATAATTTGTTTTAAATTAAAAACTATAATCTATGGTTTGCCCTAAATAGAAGTCAAATTTACGAGAACATAAAACAATTCCCATTCATCGAAGTATGCTTCTCTAAGGATTAGAGAAGCATATCTTCAATATGCATATCAAAAAACAAGTGACAGTCAAACTAGGCCCCAACCTATATACCACCCCAGTACATTGCATTCGGCCATAAAATTTTAGGACAAAAACTTTTGCTTGTTAAAATTAAGTAATTTGTTTTTATTTTTAACGTATTTCATTCAATTTGCCTAATTATTGTTGTAGGAAAACTTGCATTTTGGTAAAACTTTTATTGGCAAAATATTTTTTATCAAAACAGACTACTTCTAATGAGAATAATGCATAATCGACTCTGTGCCCTAAAAATAAGGTAACATTGTATTTATTTTGAAAATTCTTTATTTATTCTTCCAAATCCATTTCATCCCCTTCAAAGTAATCCTCTCCCGATGCAATGTACTTATGCCAACGGATTTTCCAATCTTCGAAACACTGGTTGTAGTCACTTTCCGGGATTGCCTTCAGTTCCGTCTTCGCTGCGGCTTGAATCTCCTCTATCGTATCAAAACGGTGTCCCCGGAGCGGTCTTTTGAGCTTGCTGAACAGCCAGAAGTCACACGGCGCCAAATCAGGTGAATACAGTGGTTGTGGAACGATATTCGTTGAGTTTTTGACGATATGATCACGAATTATGAGTGCATGAATTGTTTTTCTACAATTCCGGCCTTTTTAGGCGGATAGCGTTACGCAAATGACGCATAACGTTCAAATAATATTTCTTGTTGACTGTTTGGCCGAACGGAAGGAATTCCTAATGCACAACAAACGCGCGCAGTTTAAAATCAAATGTCAACTTATTTTTTGGACACAGTATTATATCATTTATGACCACACTGATAAATTATTTATAAAAGCCTGCGCTAGTCATAGACTCGCTTCACTTTGTCCTAATTGAAGTATCTCCGAACTTTTGTAAAGAGTTCAATTCTCTTTAAACTTCTTTTAAGACGCTATTACGTTCGCTATCTTAAGTCATTTACTCCATTTTACCCAAGACAATTAGATACTTAATATTGCTGAATATAACAAAATTGACAGTAATGCTTTATATTGTTATATAATTGTTGTCTAAATTTTATGTGTATAATTTTCGTGTGGGACAGTCGGTATATGTATCGTTACACAGAGCAGTTTTGCCTTAAGGATAAAAACAAAATTTCATTATTGTTGCGTGTGAACAGTAATGAAATTTAATTATGATTATCCATTTTTCACCTCTATTGGATGAGTGAATCATTTCATTATTATTTATTGTATAATTGGTAAAAAATCGATGTCGAGTTTTTAACGGAAATTATTTTGAGTATACCAGAATATATTCTTATATATATATATATACTCTTATTTGAGTATACCAGAATATATTTTAGTTAAATTCGAAGTGATTTACATATCACTAAAATAGGAGATGACAACCTTTCTATGGAATGGAGCGTATAGAAATGTCTTACCAAATCTTGTTTTTCCAACCTTTGTCAAAGCCTTGACGAGACTTAGTTTTCCAATCCTTCCCAAAGCCTTGCCTTCTTATAAGTCAAGGCTTTTCCCATCTATATCCAAACTTATTAAATCAAAGCCTTCCAACTCTTGGCTAAGGCTAATAAATAAAATCTTTTATTTTCAGCGCTTGGTCAATAATGTAATGATAATAATAGCAGAGAAAATTAGACATTACGCCATACTACAGTTAACAAATATCTGATAAGAGGTCAATTCAGGCTATAATTAAACATGTTACAATATTAACGTTAAGTAAACATTTTACCTATGCCCAGACTTGAGTGATATCGGAAGCCAGATTTGGGCTAATATTTGATTTCCGAGCTTGAAACAATGTTATCAGGCAATGCGCATATGAGACTAAACTAGCCATGACCCAATGCTGTACAATCTCTCCCGTCAGGCCTGAACCATTATTCGTAGTTATTTCCTCTTTGAGATATGCGTACGTATATATTTCGAATTGCTCCGAACCTAATTTTTGATTTTGGAAATTTTCAACGGAAAACGATTTAATGCGGTGAAATATCTGGACAAATATTATAAGAACGTTTACATTGAATTGAAATTTGACTACAAAAACTCAATTTCTGTTTTTGTTATCCTTTTTTTTTCGTTTAGTCATGCAACGTTGCCAAATGTGCTTAAATGTACATTACATCGACATATTTCCCACATTTTAATGCATAACATCCCTCCATACTTTAACTGTATCTTTTCGAATACAAAATTAATACCATAATTCATTTTCAATAAATTATCGAGATACGCATCAACCTTTTAGAACGTTTACATATTCCAAGGAGATTATCTCATACATAGTGTTTAATAATATAAGAGCATTATTCTTCATTAAAACCCATTATCTCATCTATATTTTATACATAAAGGAAATTGCAGTACTGCGCTTCTACTGTATGTACCTCTTTTATATGCATCATATCACACTTCATCTTGTCTGAGATTCATGCAAGGGGAAATATTTATATGCTGTCGTCTCTCGAGTGATATATGGTAGATTTTATTCTAGTAAATATTAGATAAAAATCTGCTATACGCTCCTTAATACCTCTATATCTAAAACAAAATGAGTGAGCCGCTTTTTAGTAATTAATAATTTTGTTGGTTTTTCTATTAAGATTTCAGCACCAGAATGTCACAAAAATCAACCATTATCTTCGATAAAATAGATTTTTTTTTTATTTAGAAAAGTTTTGGGCTAACTAACTAAGTTAACCTTTTCAAGCGAATTCATTTTATTTAAGTTCAAACATTAGTTTTTTTTAAGATCAAAGCGTCAGTAAACCTTTATTTTGAAAGCTTTGAAACCTTTATTTTAATTTTGAAAGTTTTTAACAAATAGAAAATTAGAAAAACAATACAATTTTGATTCCTTAGAAACAAAAAACCATAAAACATTAAACATATTGTTTAATCGAATCATAATGGAGTGCTTACCATGTAAGTGTCTACAATCTACTGATGTGCATTGATGTTGTTGTGAACAGCCGATTGTTAATCGAAAATGTTGTTTCTCGCTTAAAAATAAGTTTCAAGCTCTTATCTTCAACCTTGTTTCGTTGCATATCGAAATTGGAAAATACTCATTTAATCGTCCAATGCACTGAATAACTTTTATTTTGGGTTCCCAATTACCATGTTGATTCATGAATACTGAAATCTGATTGATATTTTGAACAACAAAGCCTTCATCCTTCCTTACTTACGCTTTTAAGCGACATCCAAAAGACACCCATTCAATCGTCAAATAGATTTGATTTTTGTATTAAAATTTTTCTAGAAAATGTTTTTTTATCCAAATCGTAAACAAATAAATTATCCGATTTTTGGCTAAGGGACTTTTCAAAGAGGAAAAAAATTTAGTTTCGGAATTTGATGAAACTTTTGTGGTTGGTTTTTGTGGTTGTTTTTACCCATTAATACCAAACTCGCGTTTTTAAAACGATTTGCAAAGTAGTTTTTGAAATATCGCTTAAAATCTAATAAGAAATATTTTAATTTTTGAACATTTTCGGATATATCTCAAAAAATGCTTATTCAATGGTCAAATGGGCAGGATTTTTATTTTCTTGGATTCTATTTTTCTTAGTAAATACGAAAGCATTATTTCCATGAATTTGATACTCAATTCACGATTAAAATGCCATTTTTCTCAATTTTTTTTTTTCTGAATTTGGTGAATTAATAGAGCCACTTAATGGTGGAGAAAAAGGAATCATAGAAATTTCACTGTATTCTAGGCTCACGGTCTATATATATTACGTTTTAATCTGTGCATGGAGGTAGTTTATGTTACGCTATAGTTATAGTTTGGATATATTCAATGTAAAAAAAAAAGATATAAAATTATTTGGTAAATAATTATATTGCTCTATAGCTGATGAAAGCTTTTTAACAACAATATTTGTTTACATTTCATCTTTTATGTTTACATTTACTTTGTAATTTATTTATTTCAATCTAGTCAACAGCTCAAATGTGTTCAGTGATACGACAACATAACGTACAAGCTACTCATCGAAATTTATCCATTCGCACAGTGTTAGTTAAGGAGCTTATTTGCAATTTTATGCAAAGGCCCCTTATCTCTGAGAGACCACAAGCTCATCCTAAAATTTTTCGAGTGAATTGGCTCACTGAGAATCATGTTGAAAAGTATACTTCTTTATGTAAAACTAAATTTAGACACTATGCGATCAGTTTTGCATAGTGCAGGTGAGAATTAAATGTTACGGAAAAAAAGTTACAGTGAAGTATTTTTGTACGGCTTTCTTCCGTGTCTTAAAACATTATAAAAATGACTGAAACCTAGTGACGTACAAAAGCAGCGTTTGACACACCGTAAATTTTTAGAACTAACTTTTCCTGAAAAAGAAAATTTTTTTTGTACTGCATTAACAAAGCTTGTTTACACTTAAATTAAACATTAAAGAAACTTCATTATTTTATAGTTCTTCAAAAAGTAAACTTTTTAAAGAGTACGATTTTTTTCGAAAAACGTCAAATTTTACAATATTTTTATTAAAGGTAACTCGGAAAGTATTGACATTTAAAAATATACCTAAATAACACTTTTTGCTTAGAATTCATCACTCTTTTCAAGACTTTTATTTCTTCTACACTGTGCTGAAAAATGCTAGCTGACCGCAAGAGTACAGATTCATTTAATACACCCACTTAAGAGATCAGGCCAGCATTTTAAATTTAATAACTTCCAGCAGCCCTTAATGTCAAAAACGCTGCGTTCCTCAGCCCAGTATAAGAAAAACAAAATTATAGCCTTTCAACCAACTACCAGGCGGCTGGGACTTTTACCTATAAGTGTATGTCAGCTCCTTAACTATTTGTATTAGTAGAGTAATAGTAGTTTATGCATAATAATTTTTTACAGGTGGATCAAAGACTTTTTTATCCATTTTGTGGGCCTTTTTTTCTAAACATTTTCACATTTTCAAATTTGCATTACCATTATTTATGAATCAAGTAAGTATTTCATAAATGGAATACGAATTTCAATTAAAAAGTAATCAAATAGTCATCAATACAAATTCACTCTAGGGTACTATAAATAGATTTCCAAAAAACTATCAATATAATTGATACCCAAAATAAGATAATTTTTCCATTAAGATTATTTTCTTCCATTTTATTTCTCGTTTTTATTTTATTTTTTGTTTCAAAATTGAAGGTTTGAATCTTTCTAAAAATCAAGAAAGCATTTCTATGATCCACTCTGTCTTTACCTTTCAAAAGATTCTGAAAAATTAAACATCTAAAAATGTTCAGTAAAATGGTTTGCCGAATTGCAGTTTGCAAAACGTTGCCACCATACTTAAATCGTGGAATCGTGGAATCGTGCCATCTGTGAAAATGGCTTTGTCAGTAGTGACCTTGAGATTTAACTGAACTTCTCTACCGAACTTTTCAATAAGGTGTAAGATCCTCACAACTTTTTCCAAATTATTCTTGACAATCAATAGTTTATCGGTTGTATTAATCCTCTAAGTTTTTGTGTTTTCATACTCTTAGGATTCATTCTGAAAGACTATCTTTCACTAGTCTCAAATTTGGTTAAAATCACTTCTGTAATCAAAATATTTAACTTTTTGAACTGATAATTATCAAATGATGAAATAAAATATAAAATGCCTAAATATAAAATGATGAAAACAGTGAGTTTGACCTTGAATCCAAATAGATAAATCGAATTAAGTTCTTATATTGCATTTGTTTAAAAGCTCCAATTTGTTCCAAAGTAGCAAAAGTTTCTTGAAAAAAAAGCACGCTTATCTTGGTAAAGCTTACACTTATCTTGGTGTAAGAGAAGACATCAAATAATGCAACAAAATACATTAAAGATAAAGGCAACTTTAAAAAAAAAACAGTGCAAACAAACAATGAATGAATTGATTGTTGAAATACCATGTATAAGCAGTGTTGATTACTCTATCACATTACATCGTGAGAAAACAGTGATGTTTACAAAAAAATGTTTTTACAAAAGTTGTTTATTTTTAGATAAGAAACATTTTTTACATGTACCTTTTGTTCTATCTCTAACGGTTTACATGATGGGTTCTACGGACTCAAGACCCAATTGACCTAGGTTGCTCATTTACGAACTCGACCTCGCTCTTTACACCCTGAGTGCGCTCTTTATACCCTGAGTCAGCTTGATCTTTTTTCGTTTTTGAGTTATCGTGTTCACAAACGTATGATTGACGGACAACTGAAAATGGACTAATAAGATGATTCTATGAACACCTATACCAAAATTTTTTTCGTAACAACAAAATTTTTAAGCGTTACAAACTTGGGACTAAACTTAATATACTATGTATATTTCATATATCCATGGTATAAAAACTGCGCATCATATCCTATACCCAATAACATTTTTCGATATCTGTTATAAAGCGTACACTCATACATTTATAAAACGTATGCAGAATGGATAATAATATAGGTATCAGTAGTATTATATGTGAATAATATTTATACTTTGTAATATGTAAAATATGACAAAATTTGCATAACATGATGAGTTAGTAGTTCATACGTAGTACGTAATACGTATATGTATAATGTCATGCATACATACATGTATTAAAATTATTATTATTATGCAAAAAAATAATGGAGTTTATTAAAAACCATATTCTTTGGCCACATAATATCAAGTCTATATTATTATAATCAAAGTTATTCACTCCACACTCATGGGCAGTCTTTACTCTTTCGTATAAAAAAACATATTTTGATATACGAATTTATACGATTTTTATACCATGTATATGAAATATACCAAGGTATACTAAGTTTAGTCCCAAGTTTGTAACGCTTAAAAATATTGATGCTATGAACAAAATTTTGGTATAAGTGTTTATAAAATCACCTAATTAGTTCATCCGTCCGATTGTCTGTCTGTCTGTCTGTCTGTCTGTCTGTCTGCCTGTCTGTCTGTCTGTCTGTCTGACTGACTGACTGACTGTCTGTCTGTCTGTCTGTCTGTCTGTCTGTCTGTCTGTCTGTCTGTCTGTCTGTCTGTCTGTCTGTCTGTCTGTCTCTCTGTCTGTCTTTCTGTCTGTCTGTCTGTCCGTCTGTCTGTCTGTCTGTCTGTCTGCCGTCTGTCTGTCATATATCGGCCTGTCTGTCTGTCATCACGATAACTCACAAAAAAAAAGGTATCTAGTTGAAAGTTTTGCAGCGTGCTCAGAACGTAAAAAGTGAGGTCAAGTTCGTAAATGAACATAGGTCAATTGGGTCTTGGGTCCGTAGGATCCATCTTGTAAACCGTTAGAGATAGAACAAAAGTTTAAATATAAAAAACGTTCCTTATAAAAACTAAAACAACTTTTGTTTGATTTTTTTTTTCGTAAACATCACTGTTTACTCAGGAGAGCACAAATTCGATGCAAATTTTATAGTATGTATTATATGGGAATATCAGTTATGCATATATATGTGGCTATCTAGAAGTGGATATCTTTCTTTACTTACGTGTCGTCAAAAAACAAACGATTGCGTCATCAACTCTGTCTATACATTTTATTTCAATAATTAACTCAGTCAATTGTTTGCTTCACTTGTTTTTTTTCTTTTTTCTATATTAAATTCAATTACTTTACGTTTTTCTGAAGAGAATAAATAACTCTCTAATTCAGGTTTCAGATTTTGTTTGCCTGTTATTAAATTTAATTGATTTATAATTACTGAAAATGCAGGCAAAAGTAATATTAGAAAATAGCATGGAAAATAGAAAATTAGAAGCACAGTATATTTATTTAAGGGTGTATGGTCAGTATATGGTTTTCAAGGAACCAACTGGCATGCGACATAGCATATTCCGAAAAAAAATCGTTGAATAGTCTAGTCAATTATGTTTTGATCGGAAAATGTCCTTTTACATAACTAGGTCACGAACAACTATTTGGCTTGTTAAAAATTATTAAAATTTCAAGACAATTGTTGTACTAAAATTTTTCGTTTACTTGAAAAATTAAAAACAAAATGAACATTGCGATTATGAGATAGGTAAAGGTAAATTGCACTTAAAAATATGAAAATCGTGTTTATATGAAAAGTAAATCAGTGATTTTCAGAATATCCTCAGACATTGAATGCCGAATGAAAACTGAAAATGATTTTACTTGGAAAAGCTAAATAGAATATAAAAACCTAACAAAATCATAATGATTTACTAATAATGATTAACGAATACTGTTTACGAAATCTCATCCTGCAAGTTATATTAAATTTTTACCTGGGTTGCAAGGCTTTTGGGCCAAGTTGCAAGGTTTTTCCCCACTATGAGGTAATATTTTTCATTCTTATCTCGTCATTATTAGTTAATGATATTTCAAAGCAAGAAATTAGTAGACATTGTAACGAAATTTTAAATTGATTGTGTTGAAATTTTAAGTGTTCTACATTGTGTTTGAACGTATTTGTTTGTTTTAATGTGTGAAATAAAAATTTCTCAACAAAATATCAAAAACGTACATTGAGAAAGTTTTTTAATTCAACACTACTTCTACAACAAAAAACTATCAATAACTACTTTACATCTCACTCTAAAACTGTTCATTATTTTTCTTTTTGTCCGTTTATTAATTTATTTACAATTCTAAGAACAACAAAGTATCAAAAATTTAACCATTTTAACTGATAGCCATAAAGTTTGTGCGACGTTCTTTTTATTTGGTTGATACAATTGTTTTTTACAATCTACACCAGATAGACATTTTGTATCAATTAATTATATTTTTGCTTATACATTAATGATATCACCAAAAATTAAAAAAAAAACAATTGTATATATTGATAAATAAATAAAATACAAAATCCCATGTAACATATTGTTGTGGATAGAAATTGGTTAGTTTCATGTAATGTGTAGTCTGTATACAAACACAGCATCAAACTGTCGTATTTATCTCCCTAATTTCAAGCTGACATAATACCTGTCAGTAAAATATGTAATATTTATACATAATAATAATAATATGAGATTACATATTACATATTATATCTACATATATATTACATTTATTTAAAGGATGATTATAAAACCGTTCACAATGGAAATAAAAAAATTTTCCCATCTGGGAAGTTCCTATAATGGGCTCTTGTAATCGATATTTTCTTTATGTTTCTTTATAGTCAAGGTAGTAATGACAACTCCGCTTTCATTCAATCTAAATAATAACGATCTCGAATTTGCGCAAATCGTTGGGTAATAACATCAAGATATGCTGAAAAGAATGAAAAATAAAACTTGAAGTTCTTCTTTAGAGATTAAGAAACTGAATATTCTGATCATTATCAATGTGTTAGAAAATCAATTGTTAATCCGAGCATCATTTTCTCAGTAAAACTATCATGCAGAGTGCGATTATTGAATTTTATGAATATGTATAATTAATTTTAATTAAATTGTAATTTTAATTAATTGAATTTTTGTTGATTAAGTTTAGTAAGTAGCTGTGTAATGATTCTTCGGTATAAAATGATCCCTCGCTGAACCATTACAGCCATCCACTAAATTAATCGCTAGATGGCTTCCACGTTATTAAATTATTCATAGAACAAAGACTTATAGCGAAATAAAAGCTATTTTGTGTTTCTAGCTAAGAAAAATTTCAACGTCCAATTTATTTATTTTTTTAGTTTTCACGGGCTGGTTGTTTCACTCTTAGCTTTTGTTGACTTTTAATAATATTATAACACATTTTGACAGGCTATAATAAATTTTAAGGTCAGTTTTTTACGATATTAAAATATGTCTCTATGGGTAAAATTATCCCCTTTATATACATTACAATGATCCCTAGTTTGTGTGTAGAATTATAGTAGGTAAAATGATCCACCATCATGAGGCGGGTTTTGAATGTGTTGATTTAGATGATTTTATCAGTGATTTTTATTTTCATACTAATCGTTGAGACAATGTAAAAGAACAATTACTGTTTTATATGAAATGATTTGTAAAAAATACAATGGTGTCATTTTACCCATCTATTCTTACAACGTCAGTAAGACCTTTCCCTTTTGAGAACAACACTTGAATAAAGAAACCAAAAATATTTCGAAGTTATTCATATCTCGAATAGTTTGCCTAAAGTTACATTTATTCTTAGGGGGGTCATTATAGGACACCTTCCGCTAAGTTATAATTTTGTCGTATCTAACAACTTGTAAATTTGCTTGTAAGTTTGAAAATAATATTATCAGAGGAGATAAAGAAACTGTACCAGCATAGCAAACCATAAACGGTTGAAGCACTGATAGGACAGAACTAAAAATAGATGAATCTGTACTCCTGAATTAACGTCTTAATCTTACCGGAGCTAAAAATTCACTTTGTTTAATTTAGTAAGAAATACAATTTACAATCACTTAAGATGGTAAAATATAATTTGGTAAAATTTAAGAGTGTTTGTTTTGCAGCGTTAATATAACCAATTGTTTTTCCTCGATCCATTTTAGCTGAAAATCTAAGAGAATCGAAGTTGGGATCTCCACAGAAATCATACAGTTTTTATCTCCATTTTCCAAGCCAGCCAGTCGTCTTTTTCATTTCAAATGTTTCTGCGGTAAATTGAGATTCTTCAATTATTTTCGATAAACCAAAATATCACAACTATATTCTCTATATGAAATAAAGGATTCATCAGGTGATTCTCAAATTGTTATTCATTAAGAATATCCATGAGCTAACAACAATGTAGACGAGTACGAATGAGTTCTTCCATTTAGTATTCTCCAAGGACTTTTAACTATAACAAACAATTCAAGTCAAGACAGAGACAGTTCATCAGTATTTAATTGTAAGGTTTTGTTTGTTATAAGTAAATGAATTACGAATTATATATTATGGTATTCGTAGAATATAAATGATGTAAAATTTTATTTTTGTACACAAAAATCTTTCCCCATAAAGTACAGATTGTTACGATGAGATTAATATACAGTATTCTTTAGATGTATAGAGTTTTCCTTAGTAGTGAGTACAGTGTGTAACAGAAAGTGTAGTAAATGGTTGAAATATGGAGTTAAACATACAAGGTGGGCCATTTTTAACTGACTTTAAACAAAAAACGAGGAGGTTATAAATTAGGCTGAAATTTTTTTTTTATGTGTGTTACTCCAGAACATTTGACTGGGTGAACTGATTTTGTTGATTCTTTATCTATTTGAAAGCTGGTACTTCCCGTGTGGTCTCATTTCATTTTGGTCTAGTTCTGACAACGGCATCTATGAGAAAACCATAAAAGTATTAAATTTGCATTAAGTATGCACGACAAGAGGACGAATAACTCAATATTTCGCGAAGAGATTTCGATAATTCTTTTTTTAGTGACAAATTAGTTAGCGTACTTCAGATTCACTAAAAATTACAAAATAAAAAAAAATTTAACAAAAAGAAAAACGACTTCAAAAGAAAAAATTTTACAAAACAAATTAATTTGCACTAAAAAGTGAAAAGATAACGATAATATAATGTAGTTAAAATTATTGTTATTTTTGGAGTCGGTGTCAGCCAAGCATGTAGCAAACTGTTCTGTCATAGTTGTTTCCTTGGCTGACACCGACTCCAAAAATAACAATAATTTTAACTAAATTATATTATCGTTATTTTTTTACTTTTTAGTGCATATTAATTTATTTTGGAAGTTTTTCTTTCGAAGTCGGTTTTCTTTTTGTTTTAAAGTTTTTTTTATAATCTATTATGACTAACAGCTCATTTTATAGTTACCCAATCAAGTAACCTAAGCAAAAGTTGCAGAGTTTGCTGGGGGAGAATCATGATCTGATTAGATCTAGTTCTCCGGGTTCCCTAAATTGATACCTTAAAACAAGATAGAACGAAACTTTAAATTAGAAAGTTGATCCTCTTAAAAAACTTAAATTTTGTATTTCAAATATTTTTAGCTTTAGAAAAAATTGTTAAACAAAATTTATTAAGGATAATAAAAAAGATCATTCGTCTGTGTTAATAACTTTTAAATCCGCGTAAATTTTCAAGATTCTGGTCCATCTATAATCATCAGTTTGATTACAGATATTAACCAAAAATTAAAGATTTCTGTAAAAATTAAAAAAATGGTAAATGTCAGATTAAATATAATTTTTTTTTTTTATGTTTAATATATCTCTATAAATTATAGTTTTCTGATATATCAGCTATATTGGTGTACAGTTTCATTAAAAACCATTTGCTAGTTTTAGCGTGAAAGTGTACCAAACAAACAAACAAACATGCTTACTTTCATATTTGTAATATATGGGGATAGGGACGAATTTAGTACATAAGTATGGACTCTTTTCAATCAATACAAGAACTAAACATTAGATACTAAGCTCGTGTAACCTAGGCATAAAGTACTCTAGTAACTGATATTTCCCCTGATTTAGAAACATGTTTAGATTCGAACCAGCCTATATATAATATAATAAAGTACCTATAGTATAAAACCTAATACTTACTGGATATTTATTTTTGCATACAGAATGTGTAAAAAAAATAAATATAAACATTATGAGTGAGTGTCTAATAAAGATAAAAAAGATAGACATATCAACATAAAAATTGTTATGGCATAGGTAATTTTGTAAAATGTTTATGAGGTCAAATTCTATATTTACACCCCCTATGTTTATATATATTTTCATATCATCTTCTACATTTTTTTGAGAAAATATATATATATATGTATAATGGTTTGCGCGTCTGTTTGTGATCGTATAATGCCGGTTTTTCACTAAACGGACAAAACAAAACAAAACACAAACTCGTGTCAAATAAAACCAAACTGTAACTTTTCACAAACTTTTAAGGACTGGCGAGAGGGTTTTGCGGCAGTTGGAGTTCTGTTTTTCTAGTTCCGCTCGGATGCAGTCACATCAAAACATCGACGTGTTTTGAAACTCAAGTCTGCTTAGTGGAAACGATCGTGTTTAATTTTCTATTTACGCCTTGCTTCATAGACACCGTACATATATACAATTACTTTATTTCCAAGGATCTAAGTACAAACCAGCCACAACTATTCATAAAATAGTCATCTTCGTTATTGTGGAAAAAACTGGGTTTTGGCTGCCTTGGGACAGCCAGTAGAAAAGGGCCGAAAATAAAACAAAACTGTAGCTCGCTCGATGGAAGCAAAAATTTTGGGTTTGTTTCAGTTTTATTTTTCACGTTCCAGAAAATATAAAACATAAACTTAAACTGATTTTTTAATGGAAATCCGCTTAAACTTCCGAACGACCGAACCATTTGCGATCAAATTCACACATATTTGTTAATAGCTTCTTGAAACCACTACTAGTTATGTAAGCTTGCAAGCAAAATAAACTCCGTCAAGTAATAGGCCAAAGTCAGCTCAAAAGTATGAAGTCCGTTCTTCCACATTGGGAGAGTAAAAGAACCTCCTTCTTGACGTATGTATCTTTAGAGATGGAATACCATATTGAGAAAATTGGCCAAATGCCAAAGATTGAAGGCTTATCGTAAGATATATATTTATTAAATTTAAATTGTTCAGCGAATCGGACGGGAAATGACTAGTTTCTTAAAAATCTTAAAGAGTATATTTTATCAAATATGAGACCATTTTTAAATATGAATATCATTTAGATTTAAGAAGTTTCATATTTTGTCCGTTAATAAAATAATAAACGAATGGAATTTTTAAATTAACATTCATATCTCTATAATTCGAATATACAACATGATTGCAATCATGAATTCGGAGTCAAAGTTTGTCAACGATATTTTTTTCACTAGCTTGAGTCCTGCTTCTAGGTAACAACCGGATATATGAATTTTTAAATAAATTAAATGTTTTTTAAATAATAGTTTTTGTTCTATTGTTCAGTTGGAATATTTTTGATATTTTCAGATATTGAATTTTTTCATTATACAAAAGAAATGCATGCATTTATTATTATTGGAAGGAATAAAAATATTCGAATGAATACATTTTTTTAGTTAAAATATAATGAATTTCATACTTTTAAAACATTCAATAGATAGGGGAACATGTAGTACTTAGAATCATTATTTTCATTTATGTATTTTTTTTAAAGTCATGCATTAATATTTCGTACACTTGCAATGCATATATATAACCATGTATACAGTACCATTATTACCACGGTATTAGATTCAAATTACGTTATTTTGCGTTTTTGAAACTTTATTTTCTTAAAATATCGTTCCGTTTCAAACTGGAATATGGTATAACAACTTATTCCCCAATAACCAATGATTTACGTTGAGTTAAGGTTATAAAAAGTATTTACCAAAAATAATTTTAATATTATTTTGTTGAAAATAAAGGAAAAATATACTTTTAGACTGTTACATTTCGCAACTATAGATAGATTAAAAGTAGATTTGACTCTAGGTACTACATGTTACCCTTTTATATTAAAATTAAATAAATTGAATGCAGGCAGATGCAGTATTACAGTATAGATAGATAGGTATAATGCCATAAAATAATAATAATCTTCAATATTTATATAATATGAACAAATATTTTATGAATATATAAAATTTATTAACCACAATAACAAATTATAATTGTTTTAAATAAACATGCAGTATAAAATTGTACACATACGTATATAATTCATTCAAAAATGCATTTGCATAAAATTTTATTGCTATACCATCATAGAACGAAGGTACACAGGTTAAAATAGGGTACTTTCGGTAGTGAAAAATTAATTATGAAATTTCAAAAAAGTTAATATTTATTTAAAAATATACTTAAATATTCTGATTTCGAGTCATTAAAGCACATTTTTCTTTTATAATATTAAAATTTAAAATCGTAATTTTTAAACTGTATATAACGTGACCTAAAACGCGGACAAGCCCTGATGTGATGTCATATCGGTATGAACAATAGACCATCAGTTAGTTCAATGTACACAGCTGGGTATAATATATCCGTAGATAATCAATATTTATATTTATTATAATTAGTTGTCTATGAATATATCTGTCAAACTTATCTATGTTATTTCGTATAATGATACCGATATTACGTCACCAAATTGAATGCTCGCGTTTTTGACAGTTTAAAAAAGATTTAAAATTGGGTGGTTTTTTATTAGCAAAATCAACATTTTGAAGTACTTTTTCAAATATAGTAGAATACCCTATTGTGATTCATAATAAAACAATCATCTTAGTCAAAATAGGTAATCAACCTCGGAATATAACGTAATAAGCTGAATTTTTGTACAATTAGATATTCATGATCAAAGGTCTCGAAAGTCAGTTTTTTGTGAATATCATAATTGGGACAGAAATAAACAGAGAGAATTAGGACAGATACAAAATGCATAGGCAAAGTAGTTACAGCATAATCTAACTTTGAGGCCACTAAATTGTATTTCGAAAATATGAAAATACCAATGAGAGACAAAGGAAAGATATTTTGATTTTGTTATTGGGGCGTTGGTCTATAATTTTAGTTAATAATAAATAAGTATTATTATTATTTCATTAATAATATATTATATCAATATTTTATTGTTAAATAAAACTAGATATTTTATGAGCAGGACTCCTCCTATCTATCGGTTATCAAATATTTATTTTAATAAATTAATTTGTTCTAAAAATATTCTGTTGATTAATATGCTGTGTTAGTTTAGTCGCCCTTAGTCATTTTTTTTCCAATAATTAAAGTATTCAATCAGAAAATCAAATTCTTTATAAAATCTAAAAAAATCCTCTCAAATTCTATTAAGTATAAGCATATTACTATATCGAGGATAAGTCAGGGTTTTTAAAAACTTTTTTAAATTGCATGTCAAAAGTTTCCTTACGTGAATAAATACATGGAAATTTTCACAATTAGAAAATAAAATTTAATACAATTAATTTTCTTAGCATTTTTTTAAGTTTCATATTAACGGAACTATATACGTTTTAAGTTCTAAAATTAAAAGTTTGAAAATTTTCGTGTAAAAATTAAATTTTTGCAAGAGCCTATTTATGTAATTGTAATGCATAACCACCTATGATAGATCCTGTGAACATCTATCACCCATGAATATGCATAAATTTTGATCAGCCAAAAAATTAACATTACTGTTTCGGCTACATCTGGTTGAAACAGCTAAACTTGAAATTTTCTAATTTATACTGGCTCTTGGGTCAAAGTTCTAAGCTATCATTGAACAATAAAGTGTTAGTGTATAAAACAATACTTAAACCCGTATGTACATATGGCGTTCAGCTATGCAGAACTGCTAGCAATAGTAATATCGAAATCCTGCAAAAAATTCAATCAAAAGTATTGCTAACAAGTCTAGTGATCCTCCGTGGTATATGCGTAATGACGATATTCACCGAAGTCTCCAAGTGACCATAGTGCCTGAAGAAATTGCGCGTTTCAGTGGTAGATACTTGGCATGCATTGAGCAGCATCCAAATGCTGAAGTGATCAAACTCTTGGACAGTTGTGACAGTGTGAACGGACTAAACAGACAAAATGTGCTAGATTTAAAATTTAGATTTATTTAACATAATCATTAGATTAGAACCTTTTCAACCTTATATTCACTAGATCTATTTATAGCTCTTTTAAGAACTGATAATAGAAAAGTGTTATATTAAATAAAAATACATAATTTTAACATTTGACGTACAATTTTATTGCATTTTGATTAACGTATCATTTAAATTATTAGCTAAAAAAATGTTACTTATCATTAAAAACAACTAAAAAATAAACAACTTTTGTTTGAAACATTTTTTCGTAAATCTCACTGTTTACCCATGGAAGCGCAAATTATATAGTATGTATTACATGAGACTGTCAATTCAGTGTGTGTGACACGCATGTGTGGATGGCTATCTTTCTTTACTTATATGCCGTAAACGATTGCGTGATCAACAATGTCTTTACACGGTATTTCGACAATTAACTCAGTCAATTGTTTGTTTGCACTTGTTTTTTATTTGAGATTGCACTAAGTTAAATCAACTCTGAAAATTTGAGGTGGAATGCCCGATTTTTTAAATAAATAAATGACTTCAAATGTTGGCATTTTATTTTATTTTTTTTACCATTGGTCTTTATTGGGAAAACGAAAGATGAATGAAATGTTTGCATATATTTCTTCAAAACTAGTCGGCAGAAATTTGAAAAAAACTAATTAAAAGTGAAAACCTTAATAAATTATTGAAAACAAAAAACTCGTTGTGTCGGACTAATTAAGGATGTATGGGCCCGGCAGTAGGAACACAAATTAAAAAGTATATATTTTTTCAATTTTGATGGTAAATTATGTTATAACTTGACAATATAAGAGAAGTATTTATAAAACTTTTTAACATCTGGAGTAATTTTAAAAATATCGAAAATTGAAAATACTTTTTAGTTATTTAGCTTTCAATATTTCGAAAACCAAGGCAGATATCGAAAAATTTTACTCTTATTTTTCGTTTACATTCATGAAGTTATAACAAAATTCATCATCAAAGTTGAAAATAAGGTACAAATAATTTCAACCACAAGTCTTAACACGTCTTGGCGCTCGTATATTACCTCAAGGGTTCATCTATAAAATAGAATCCATTCTGTAAATTATTCAACATGCCATTGTTTCCAAAATATAGAGAACTTTAAAGTAACTTTCTACGTAGATTTTATCCTCCGCTCTGCCCTTCTAAAGCGTTTTGTGTAATTTTACATAATTAGTATGTATTAAAAATTAGTAAAATGTATCAATTTGATCCTCCTAACACTCATTTATCTATTTTGCCGCCTACAGCTCCTGCTATATTAATGAATCAAAAAATAAATATATCACTCACAATTAAAAGTGGTTCAATGGTTTTCATGAAAATAGTTAGTAATTAATTAAATATTTATCCTTTTGAATTTATTTTAATAATCACAATCCTCACTATGTACATTTGTTAATTTAAAACTAAATTTGTTTCAAATGAAAACATATTTCATATATCGGAGAGTTAATCCATGATAAGTCAAGAGATAATCCATTACAAATTTACTAAAATCGGATTTTAGTGTTGCCCACGCAATTAATTCCGTAAAAGTAGAACTCATGTAAAAAAGAGCATTGTTGTAAGCTATGATTATAATTTATAATATCTTTAATATGGACTCATTACATTCGCTTTAATAATAATCAATGAAAAATCACTTGATACGTGCACACATGATAAAAGAAAACAATGTGCTTAGAAAAAGTGGTTTGGATGAAGAAAAATTTTCTCTTTATTGAAATATATATCCATTATCCATACTTATTTGAAAGGACAAAGTTTTTCTTTGATAACAATATTTATTTATATAAAAATTTTTCGAGAAACTTTAAAACAAAAAGATATTCTATATTATAAAAATTGCTAAAAAAAAAGTAATATAAAAACTATGCAGTTTCCAAAACTAAACTATGTACTCATTCGATCATACGCATCGAACTAGTAGAAAAACTATATTTCTTTTGAAAGGGAAACTAATTTTTCTGCGATGATTATTTAATCCTATTATATTTTGTATTTTTAATTTTTTCATACTTCGTCTCAATCATCAGATCCTTAACGAATTGGAAATTTTTTTCACAGATAAATGAACGCATCAAGTTAAAAATCTAATTTTTTGCTGGAGGTATTATTTTACAAAATTAATAAAAACCAAGTTTTACACTATGTTATCTGAAGTATTTAAAGTAGCAACGCCAACGTGTTAATAATGTCTATTGTCCAAGAGCCATTTTATTTTAATCATATTGATACCCACTCGCTTCGCTAGGTTTAAAAGTAAAGAATGTTAAAGATTAACGGTAAAGATTGCACTCGAAATAATGGTAAGGATTGTTTTGCACAGGTAAAATATATGTACGATTTTCTATTTTTTTAAATGTATAATGATCGTAATTATTCATTGAGTATATAAGAAAAGATGGCCGTGAAATATTTTATATTGACTATTTTAACAGAAATCTGTAATTTATGGTAATGTCAAATTAAATTAGTTTTTAATTTTTTTATTTATTTATTAATATATCTTTATAAATTATATCGCATGTGTTATTCTGAAGTATGAGCTATATTGCTGTACAGTTTCAATAAAAACCATTCACTAATTTTAGCGTGAAAGCGTAACAAACAAACAAACAAATAAATATACCTAATTTCGCATTTATAATATATAGAGATAGAGATATTCACCATAGAGCTGTAAAGTCACTATCAAACAACAGATCACAGAGCACAACCACCGTAGAGAGACAGATTACGCTCAAATTCGTGGCACACACAGTTTCATAGTTTAACGACCCAAATTCCTAACTTACCTCGATTGTTAAACTATTACATTGGTACCAAGTAACACATAACGAGATCTTTCAGTAATTAAAGTCTAAATAATTGTAAACAGATTCGATTCAATTTTCTTTTTCTCAAGTGTACTAAAATTTTTTTTAAATCTTTTGTTTAAAAATTTGTTATTGTAAAAATATTATTATAGTTTGATGGTTTTTGTTAGATACATCTTTTTATATAATATTATGTTTTACACAGTTTTTAATAATTTTATTTTGTTCAACAAGTATGCGACAATTTTTCGTATCATATTTTTAGTATTAGTGTGTTCCTGTTGTTTGTTTGTAACTACAACTTAGTAAGTATAACTTCTTTTTATCATGTTCGTTTGTTTACTTATCCACCAGCACAGTATGTGGTAAGTCTTTATTGTTTTAAACACTTTATAAACTAATACATTCTTTGTAGTTTTTATTTGAAAATAATTCAAAAAGTTTGATTTTTGAAACGAATTTCCTTATCGCATGTTACACACTTGACGGATAAAAGCTAGGCAAAAATATTTTGTTTACAAACCGAGGTATCCCCTGCTTTCATTGTCTAGTCTGTTAGCTACAGTATTATTCATTTGTTTCACTGTACTTGGTAGTTAAAGCAAAATATGTTATGCAATAAATGGTGAAAACGCATATAACAAATGCATAATGCTACCTTATTTGCGCTCACACCATATTTATCTACAATTGTGAATAAGTATTTATTAAAGCTATATGCGAGGGCTGTGAGCACCACTGTGGAAGGGTTGTCCAAGAAATAGATGGTATAGCTATTAAGGAATTGGAACTACAGGTTAATTAAGATTAATAATCACTGATCAGTAGTTACAATTAAATAAATTGTTGGTGAAACGAAGATATTCATCTAGTATGATATAAATTGCCAAATACAATTTTTTTTAGTAATTTTGTATTTAGATCACTCCTCCACACTAAGATAAGACACACCCTCTGTTTAAGTGATCTGTTATTGGATGTATTTTTTATTAATTTATGCATTTTTAATTAATGGATTTGGTTAATTATCTCGGATACAAAGCCTCAGATCCAAATTTGGTAAAGAGCTTTTTCTTTTCTTTTTTCAATTTATTCTGGTTTTTTTTCGGTTTAATCAACAAAGATTCCATAAATTTGTTCACTTTTACAGAACAAACAAGCATATTTTTACCTCTAAGAATGAATCATCCTGATGTTGTACTAAGTATCAATGAATCATGGAATCGTCATGTTGAATGCTGCATTCAACAAAATCGCGGCTACTTTGAACAATTACTCTGAATTTGTTGTTAAATAACTTTTTATATCATTGTTCTCAGGAATAAATTATTTTTAGACGTATTTTTTACGAATTTCTTCTTTTTTTTTTTGCTGATTTTGTTTATACTAGAGACAATCTAAAAAAATGCCGTTCAATTTTTAAACATTCTTTATAAAATAGCGATTTAATACATGTAAATATTAATTTTGATATAATGATTGAAAATATATCTCTAATCAATATATCTAATAATAAATTTGAATAGTGTTTATATTTTATATAATACTAAAATATTGTCATTTGTTAATATAAATGTTTACAAAATGATTTTAAATGTAGATACTTTAAAACATTTCAACAACGTAATACAACGAACGGTATGAAATAATGTTTTGTTAATATTAGAGATTTAAATTACAGATGTAATAATTGTAATATTATGGATATTCATTATTAATAATGTAGAAATAGGTACTGTAGGTATTATTTGATAGTTTCAAATTAATTATTAACTATAGTTTAATTTTTATACTTACAATGTTTCCATCTTATTAAAAACCACCATTATTCATTTTATTAAAAAAGTTTTACCTAATATTAATAACATATAACAATAGTCATAATTTACGAATACAAGCGTTTTTGCAATCTTTTACAACTTAAAAGATATGTCCCAAAGACACATAATGGACTTTAAAATGTAAAATCTTAAGAAATTTCAGCTCACTATCCCCTTTTCTTTTTTGTCTTTTCATAGCCACGTACAAACAGACAATTCACTGTCAGGCAAGCAAAAGTTTCGACAAAATTTTGTATTCTACTGATGTATTACATATAAGCAAATTGGGGTGACGTGCCGATAGAATATGTGTTCATAGTAGAAATATTTATCTTTGTAAAAAAATATGATCCATTTCCAAGCAAAGACGACAGATAAAAATTGTTTCCAATTTTAAGAGATAACCAACTTCAATTTCCTAGCAAACAGGAACCTTATTTAATGTTGGTTATTGAAAATGGTTAGAAACACGTAGAAAAAGTATTAAAATTGTCAATATAGAAAGCCCCATTTTTTAAATCTCCCAGTAATCCTAACTTGTCACCAAAAGCCCAACGTCACAAAGAAAAGGACAGATGATCTTAAAAATATTATTGAATTTTTTAATTATTGAATTTTAATTTGTATTGTCTTTTTGGCACGGGCAGCAATTTTGAAATTAAAAAACAAAACTATTTTTCACTTTTAAGAAATGAAAAAATTAGGAACAGAAATCGTAATATTATGAAAATGATACAATATTCTATGTAACTAAATATATAACTTCATTCGAAAATTATAACAACCACTTGAAATCACCTTTTACCTTCAAGCTCATTGAATTTGCTAAACGAAATGGAAAGTACATTTCTATTTCTAGACCATTCGAAGGAAATTTTATTCAAAGAAAATAGCACAACTATAAAAGCAATCCTGTTTGACTTTCTATCAAGGTAAGTAATATTTATGACAAATCAAATGATTCATTTTAATTTATCGATGAGTAATAAGTTGGAAAATTATATTCGAAAATGGTATTTGTTTAATTGGAATGGGACCAAATATTAAATCGGTTTTGGGCACCTTATTAAAATACATGTACAAGGTGAAACAAAGACCGCGGCATTAAAGCTGCTAAATGTTTTTGTTAAGATGGAAGTAAATTAAATTCATAATAAAAACAGAAATATCGTATTTATTTGATGATTTTATGTTCACGATATTTTCTTAAGAAATTTTAAGAAATCGAATATATAAAACAGAAATAAAAACGTCATAAAAAACAACAATCAACAATAATTCATGAATACAGAACATTTCACGATTCTCTTTTCCAATCCTTATGAATACATTTTTATTAATATATGCTTGGAGTTCGTTTTAGTTCATCTACTTCAGATGGGATATTTCAAAATGAAGATAGTTTCAAGAAATCCATAATTTTTTGATAGTTTGAAATGAAAATTAATAAATTTTTTTGAAAATTACTAAAACACTTCTTAAACAGAGGATTCGTTTTATCATAGTGTAAAGGGCCAACCTACAACTTCAACACAATAAACAAAGTGTGGTTTGTTCGTTTTAATAAAAACAAGGCTAAGGTTTGTGATGGACGATAGGTTGCGTACAAAACTTAATTTACATTTAAAGAAAGGAAGTGTAATAAAACTTGGTTTTTATGGGTTACGTTTTTTAATAATATAAGAAACCAAAAATTATATTACTCCTTCACACTATGATAAAACACATCCTCTGTTTAAGTAATGTTTTCTTGGATGAATAAGTTAATTATCTCTATCTAAAGAACATTTCCTTCTTTTTTTCTCACGACGCGAAGCTCTGTACAGAATTATAGAACATCCTGTATCTTTATACTCCAAATATACGAATGCTTATGTGGTTGAATCGACTCCATAATTCTGTTGGTAGCTGTCGGTCTATTTTGATCAGGTCCTGATCAGCAGGATGATATATTACTCTATCTGAATATTTTATTTATAAGCGCAGGACTCATCAACAAATATTGTTACTAATTATGATTGCGTTCCATTATTTATACCAGTATGCTGACCCAAATGGTTTGAAATATCGTAACTATGTTTTTAACACTATTAACGACTACACCATTAAACTGGTCAATATACTGGCATTGATAAAAGATGTGAAGGCTAATATTTTCTTACACACTGTAAATACAATCAAAGATAAATAAACAAACATTCATATTATACATTTTAAATGATGTTTATGATTTTATGTATAGATGAAAACACTGTATTTAGGGGCGATAGAAACATAGTGAACCAAGTAGAATTTTTATATTTCTGAGAAGATAAAGAAAAAGCTTTTGTAAGTTGTAAGGAAAATAATAATTTAATTAATTAATATTTACAAAAATAAATATTTACCGTGGTTAAAATATTCCGTTCATTCGTGTTTGGGGCTACGATGCCACAGGCAGGCACATTGAATCATAGACACGTTAAACCCTCTTTTAAATCGGAGGTTAAAAATAACACTAGTTTTTCAACTTTAAATAATGAATTCTTATTAAATTATTAATGAAGTAAGAGCGATGTATTTCTCGGAGAGAATAATTCAAAAGAGCACTTGGATGTGACATCGGAAGATTATCAAGAAATTTGTTTTTTTAGAACTTGGATCACAATTGTTCTACCATCGTCATTCGTTCACTGATATAAATCTAATGAGTGGCCTAAGTCACCGTAATATTTTGGAGTTCACGCTATTTGTGCGGAAAGCATTGACCACGAAAAATGCAAGACTGCGAGGCAGTATAAAAATAATGAAGGTTTGGAAGCCACAGTTCGCCATTTTCGTGGAAAATAAGGTCGGATTAGCAATTTAACTTCCCTTAATGGGAAAAAGAAAATTCAAAAAAATTTAAAGAAAAAAGGCTATAGTAATCAGCCAAAATAATTGGAATTAGCATCGTTTGATTTTTACTCTGCAATTTTTTGATTTCTCGTGAACCTTAGGGAAGATAATTGAGAGTCGTATCAACAAAATTCACCCATACTTAAGCAAAATGATCAAAGAAAATTTCGATAAAAAAGTTCGTTTGAGCAATTGTTACCCAGTATTCAATTCTATACATAACCCTTTTGAGAAAATCATTTTGCCATGCAATAGCCTACAGCTTAGAATAGACCTACGATAACCGGTAACTTTCAATCGGAATAGAATGAAAATAAAATCAGCTATCGAAAAATTTAGTTAGTTACGAACATGAGCCATTTTGTAGCCCCCCTTCCTTCTGTTTACCACTTACATTATATTCCACATTACAATTTGGTAGAATTTCGCATAATAAATTTAGAGCTATTACTATTTTATATTGAATTATTCAAAACGGAAGACTGTACTCTGCCATTCTAGAAAACTGTATTCTAACATGCCATTTTGTCTGTTAAAATCACCCGCATCAATAAAACTTTTAAACTAAAACCAGTTTTTTTCAATTGAAATTGCGTCTTGCGTTAATTTTGAGACACTCTTTACATATGGGTATATACGTAATAGTGGTAGATGGCCTATCCACCTTCCTAAATATATATTTGATGACATATATTAGGCAAATAATAACAGTATTTTGCAGTTACTACTATTATATTATTATTTGTAGGTAAAGCAATTTACAATATAAACATTCTAATTTACATAAAATACATATAATTATTGATTTTAGAGTTGCAGCAATAGGTAGGTAAGTACCTACGAACTCTCAACATTAACAAACAACAATGTAGTGTATAGTACCGACTAAACAAAGATTGGTGTATTGGTGATTGTATATTATTAGATGGATCAATTATTATAAATACAGGATATTAGAATTTATTGGAATAAAAAATATTTTACTCTTTATTTTACTATTGCACAATTTTCCTACTTAAGGTAGTTCCTCCGCGACCGTCCAGTCAAAAAGTTTTGGACTAATACTATCATTCAGTGCATTAACTGTGCTATGACTATTATACATATACCATATATTATTTTCACAAGACTGTAGTTCCTCACTACTGTTTCTAGTATACATATAAGCACACACACTATGACATATGCCTTTAACATTAGTCTTCATATCTTTTCCACAAAAATCATCGCTAAAACGAGTTATTTATTTAAGTTTTTTATCGAAACTATATGGTAAATAATTTTTATTTTTATTTATATATTTTCTAAATATAGTATTCTACATTATATTAGTTTTTCATAGAGATGGTGGACGTCATTCATTGGTAAATAAATATAATATTTGTAAATTTGTGTATTTTTATACACTTCTCCCATGTACACGTACAAATTGCGTCACTTTTAATTGCTAATATCTCATGTATGGCATGGTAAATCATCTTCTAATTTTAACAGCAAGTGTATTATGAATTAAATATTTTATATTCTGAGTTTTGAGAAATTCTTGGAATAACACTTTCGTGTAGGTACTACCTTAAACAAAACCACTTTAAAATAGTTATAATACTATAAAATATTTAAGAATTATATTTTTTAAGAACTTTACTTAAGGTAGTACCAGCATGAAATCACTTTTCGACAGATTTGGCCGAATTTTTTTTCTCGGGTTTATAATAGCTTTATTTATGAATTCCTAAAATTTCATAATTTTTGACCGTTTAGATCGCGAGATATTTAAAGACAAAGTTCGCGATTTTTAGGGTCATGTCCCATTTAAAGCATGTAAAATGTCCGGTCTCTCCAACTATTTTTTATGATATTATTATATATTGAAGAATAAAAAAACTTTTAACAAAAAGAAAACCGACTTCAAAAGAAAAATTTTTCCAAAACAAATTAAAATGCACTAAAAAGTAAACAAATAATGATAATATAATGGAGTTAAAATTATTGTTATTTTTGGAGTCGATGGCAGTCAAGCTAATGTAGCAAACTGTTCTGTCATTGTTGTTTCCTTGGCTGCCACCGACTCCAAAAATAACAATAATTTTAACTCCATTATATTATCATTATTTGTTTACTTTTTAGTGCATTTTAATTTGTTTTGGAAAAATTTTTCTTTTGAAGTCGGTTTTCTTTTTGTTAAAAGTTTTTTTATTTTTGGATTTTTAGTGAATCTGAAGTACACTAACTAATTTTTCACTAAAAAAAGAATCACCGAAGTGATATTGAGTTATTCGTCCTCTTGTCGTGCATAATGAATGCAAATTTAATACTTTTATGATTTTCTCATAGATGCCGCTGTCAAAACTAGACCAAAATGAAATGGGACCAAACGGAAAGCACCAGCTTTCAAACAGATAAAGAATCATCAAAATCGGTTCACCCAGTCAAAAGTTCTGCGGTAACAAACATAAAAAAAAAAAAAAAAAAAAAAAAAAAATACAGTCGAATTGATAACCTCCTCCGTTTTTGTTTGAAGTCGGTTAAAAAGTAGAAAAAAATGTTTATACAATACAATTCTAAAAAAAAAATTTAGAAATTAATTTTCACTTTCGAGATATTAATTTTGACGTAAATTGATCGAAATTGGGACGTTGGCATAATTATTTCCCATTTTAAACGGTCAAAATTTCTGAAACTTTGGGAATTAATAGTAAGCATTATTAAATTCTTAAATTTAATTTTTCGTTAAATTCTGTCGAAAAAAAAATTGTACCATTGCTTTAACATAGAAACTGCAAATACCATGCTGGAACATCGTTAAATTGAATAATACTTCTAAATAATACTATTTCAACAAAAAACCTGTTGTAATATTTTCTTCTACTTTTAAAGATTTATACTTATAAATAATTCTACTTATAAATAATTATACTTTCAAAGAATTATAATTTCCAAATTATTTTTATGGAATTTAAATTACATACTCATTGTAGATTGAGAGCCGACGGTAAATGTAAGTGAGTATAACCGACCTGCTTGAAAATATGTGTAAACGATAGACGAAAAACCAGAGAATTAATTGATGTGAACTTATCTTGCGAAAACCCGCCCGTAAATACGAGAAAAATCGTTGAATTGTGATTAAAAGAGACGCTATTTTGGTTATACGCGTCCGAACTTATCTATGTGCGTTGCATACAATTTTTAAGGCACTTGAAGGATTTACTAACTTGCCTATTCGAAATCAGACCGAAAAATGATGCCTTAAAATCTTTAATATTATTGTTGATAGTTAGGCGGCTATCTTGAATCGTGCATGGTCTACGAAGTCGATAAATGGTAATATCATTTACATATTGTAGTTTGACTGCTCACGTATAACTGCTACATACTTACAACACTCACTTAAAAAATACTCAAACCTAAACTATAATAGCGAAAGACTTAAATATTTTTTACTTCAAAATCAAAATACTATGTTATTCCTTTTGTATTTTGCAAGAAATGAAAATATTGAAATATAACATTTAACCCACTCGGTCTGATTTCGACAAGGCACGTTAGTAATTCTTTCAAGTAGGGGTTGCGTATAAGCAAAACAGTATCTCTTTTAACCATACTTCAACTATTTTTTCCCGCATTTACGGGCGGGTTTTCGCAAAGCAAGTTAACATCAATTTATTTATTGGTTTTTCATCTATCGTTTACATGAAGTTTCAAGCGAGTCCGTTCTACTCAACTAAATTTACGGTCGGATTGTTGCTTGAGTATTTTGTAAACCACTCTATATTTAATGCACGAGGTAACTTCACATATAAATAGTAATGACCTCATCACGTGAACAAGATTATTTTCCAACATACTAATTTTATGATAATATAATTTATTTCCCGATGGATGTTTTGAAGTAAAAACTTTTTTAGCGTTGAATGATTTTATTCTAATAGGATTTTAGTGAGGGTAAAAATTTTGGTCTGGTGGTCACAATTGTTTTGATCGTCACGTACTGCGTGACGTCATACAGACCGCGTTGAAAACACCGGATCGGTCAGTTAATTAAAGCAGGTTTTTCGACTTTCTTTTAATGTAAATACTACCTAAACCAATAAAACAACCAATAAACGGTATTTTCATACTATAAAATATTTTTTTTTTAATTTATGTATAAAATAGTCAAGCTAAGGATAAAAGCAAATTTTGCTATTAACCCTTATAAAATATATGTTTTTGTTATCTATGCGTATTGTATTCACATTGTAAATTTTTATATATTGTTATTTGAAAAAAAGGCGTTTTTGAATTGAAAAAAAAAAATTGGAGCGATTAATGAAGTTAAGCATCATTGGGCACAGTCAGAACTTGAATGAGAGACCGCTTGTCTGCTATTCCCTTTTTATTACTTATAAAAATATTTTATAATCATTGTGTATCTTATATATAAAAATTTAGCCTCCTTATGCTTATATATAGCCACAAAACTCTAAGAGATTTGAAGACGTTTATTTTTATCAAAAAATCATAAAAGCATCCTCGTATCTGATTAAAATAATGTACAGTAGAATCTCGATAACTTAAACCTCGGTAACATAAAAACCTCTGTTACTTCAAAAAATACTATGTTCCCTTCCCATCAGAGCCCAAAACCTCTATAACTTAAAAGACGCAACCTCTATAACTTAAATAAATAATCTCTGTATAGGCCCTCAGTAACTACATAGAAACATGTACATACCTCTATATTAACTAGGGTACATAGAAACATGTACATACCTCTATATTAACCTTTACCTAGCATAGACACTTGATAACTTAAAACCTCTATAACTTAAAATATTTTGTGTTTCCCTTGGACTTTAACTTATCGAGATTCTACTGTATTTCTATAAAATAAAGAGCTCTCTCTTTTCTCATTTTAATAAAACGAAAAAGGCAAGAAAATCATCGTACGCTCTGTACACTTTCATCAATTAGCAATCATTAACAAAGTATGTTGCTAGTTAATGAGGGTTGGTAATTATTCAATAATTAGGTAAATTGGCATAATTATATTGAAAAATATTGTTGTAAACAAATTATACCTTGAACTAGCTGAAACTCTCAATAATGCAACCATACAATTGTAAATAAAACATGTGTAAAATACGGAAGCCTGAATGGCTCACTGTCAATTTATGAGAAAGTGGCGCTACACTAGCTTATTTTTTAAATGTGTACTATCCACAAGTATAAAACCAACTTTTTAAAAAGCCGCTAGCTTACTTTCCACAAGTGCACTTGTGACTTGTGGCATTATGGAAACGAACCTTTTTGAAGATGTCAATCGGTGATGACTATCCTTTAATTAGACACTACCGAAACTGTCGGAAATTATTAATAATTGTATGTCCGGATTTAATAATAATATGATAGATAATGTTTATAATTTGTCTTATGTAGTTAGTTAAAAACTTTCTTTAATATTGTTTAAAAAATTACTTTAAGTTCACAAGTTACTTAAAGTTTATATGTCTAAACCATTTTCAAAGGAAAACTCTGGAAACAGCTAAAAGAGCCCACACATAAACATTTTTCTTGGCATCGCAAAGATGCATTTTTGTTAGCGCATCTTATGAAAAAAAATGTATTACTTGGTAAATAATTAACGAAATCAAAAGTTTGTTCGATACACCTGATGACCAGGACAACCTGGTTGCTTATCTCATCGCCAGGATTATCTAACGGAGTTTTGCCGAATAGGGTATCGGTAAACGGAGGCTTTCAAGGTCAAGGTTTACTAATTTGATTCCCATCAAAAAATGTGTGAAACATTTTCGAGATGAACTTTGTGAATAGGGTACCCTAGGTACACCGAGAACTAATCTCCGATAATATTCGTGATCTGTGACCTAGAAAACTCCCCATTAATTATTTTGGATGCATTTTTCAACCATTTAGAGATAATTCTTGGCATGAGCTGTACAACCAGGTCGTCTTGGTCTTCGAGATGCATCGAGGTAGCTTTTGCACATCATATGCGTTATCAACAATCCCAAAAGCTACCGTGCACATTATATAATTGACTGCCTAAATCGAATGCACAAACCGCATCGGATCCGCCTTCCCCGAAAAAAAATCGATCCCAAAGCGGTTTTAGTGTTATATCTTCTCGCCTAAAGGAATAAATGAAGAGTATTTATTTTAAAACTAAAGTATGCATCATTTATAATCTTGCCGCATTTTCTTTGAATCCGTTATATATAAAAACGAATAATTTTCTAATAATAAATTCTAATTATAGTGTAGTATATTATAGTAATGCCACAATAAAAACATTAAATTAGAAAACACCTAAGTCGAAACCACTTAGAAAATGGTTTACCTAAATAGATACAAGCTTTATCTTTATATCTTTACTCTAATACACTTACCTTTGTAGTATAAAGTAAGTGTAAATAATTATTGTTGACAATAAAATTAAATAAATTGTAAACTTTAAAAAAGTGCTTCTGTATTATATAAACACTAAAGTACTTTGTTTTGTAATTCTACATGTCACATTGACCAATACAGCTGTGTGTACTTGGTGGGACCGAGAAATGGGTAATTTTGAAATAGCTGTAAAAAAATACCATCATTTTTTCAAATTATCTTTTAACCACTAGTACGGAAGAAATTAATTTTGTTTATAACTCAATGTTGTTAACAAGTGAAAACAAACAACTGACTGATATATGTGTGACATATATACATGTCACACATACATATCTGATATCCTTTTATAATACATACTGTTCAAGTTGAGCCTAATTTTCAACCTCGCAGGTAAACAGTGATGCTTACGAAAAAAAAAGTTTCAAACAAAAATTGTTTATTTTTTATAAGGAACATTTTTTACATTTAAACTTTTTTTTCTATCTCTAACGGTTTACAAGATGGGTCCTACGGACCCAAGACCCAATTGACCTATGTTGCTCATTTACGAACTCGACTTCACTTTTTACGTCCTGAGCACGCTATAAAAAATTTCAACTTGATATCTTTTTCCGTTTATGATTTATCGTGTATACAGACGAATAGATGGACAGACGGTCAGACGGACAGACAGGCAACCGGAAATGGACTAATTAGGTGATTTTATGAATACCTATATCAAAATTTTGTTCGTAGCATCAATATGTTACAAACTTGGGACTAAACTTAGTATACCTTGATATATATTACATATACATATGGTATAATAAAGTAAATTATATTAGGAATCAGTAGGTCATGTTTTGCTTATTCATTTAGTCATAATGGAATGGAGGATACTCTAACATTCCGTATACGTTGTGAAAGCGTTTTATCGAAACAATACTGAATCCCTGTAAAAAGGCATTCAAGTTGAAGTGGTTCATATTCCCCTGGCAGTGCTCCGACATATTGTGAATAATTACAAGACTCACCTGCTAAAATGTTCATGCCAAGACCGACGTCATCGTAGTATAATGAAATTTGTAAAGGTATTGTAGACTATTTTACTAAAATCACTGATATTTTTATACTTCAAATATTTTAGGTACCATTAATTTTTTTCAATGGTTACTTAATTGTCTTAAATGTTTTTAATGCAGTTTAAGGTGGTAAAGAGATGTAAAAGATTTAGAAAATTTATGAGATTTTTGATATCACACATTTCTTTGCACCACTCAGTATTTTGTTCCAGTCTATTCTAGTGACTGTTTTTTGTCTATTATTTTTTTTGTAATTGAAATTACTATTTCTCTATGTAATAAAATATTTAGAAAAACACAAGGTGTTTTCAAAATACAATAATAATGTTTGTTTTTCTTTTTATAAATATTCTTCAATTAAGTTGTAGTAAATAGCTAGCTGTAACCGCAGCTTCGCTTTTATTTTAAATAAATTTAAAAAAATTATCGTGATCACCACAAAAATACCATGATAATGATTCCTTTTAATTCTGTCTGTAATATACAGAATGTTCGATTTACATCTAGGCATATAAATATCACGAGTATGACAGAATACATGCGTTAAGCAATGCGTCTAAGTGAGAGGTATTATATGCGTTGAGATAGCTGTAAGACGCTTGGAGAGTGTGAGTTTCTTAGTTGAATAGATGAACTACAACAGATAAGCCACGATACAAATCACTTTTACAATTTCATATAACACCTATAATACCTCGTACTTAGATGCATTGCTTAACGCATGTACTCTGTCATACTCGTGATATAGGCCTTGATGTAAATCGGACATTCTGTTTAGGAAATGCCTTGTTTTGTTGACTAATCTATCGCTGAAAATTTTTAGTAAATAAAATATTTTAGCATCAATTCATCGTACATAAAGTATTTTTCAACTAATTTCTCATATTCTGCATCCATGACTATACAACGACAGTAACGCCCCAACATTCATTAGTTCGTTCTGAAACGTATCGCTAAAACAAAAATTCAGAGCTATCAAGTAAGATGATACATCTTACAGGGCTCATATGTATGCGATTTTCGTTGTTTAGTACACTGACATCAATGTGTTAAACAAAGAGAGTCAAATAATTATAAGTTATAACATTTAACTGTACACCCCTGTATTCGGCAATGCAATAATTTCCCATTTTATTTCTCTTCGTTTAACAAAATTTTACGTATCTATCAATTGAAAACTGCTTGGTGATTTGACAATAGCGCAAGTTCAAAAACAAATATGTTCCTTTCTCTATTCAAATTTTCTATATTTATGATCTAAATGGTGGAAACGCACTTAGATTATGGTATATGAAAATTCGTACTGTATTCGGTCGCAGGAGGAAACAATTGAATCGATCGCAGTGCAGTTCTCTTATGAAGTTTACAAAAAATCGCACGTTTAATTTAAAATATGACTATTTTTCAATTGTTTATATGTAATTGGTATTGTGAATGTTAAATAAAAATGATTGGATAATAACAAATGGTTAAACTTGTTGCATTAGAAATTGTGAAAATAAAAGACGAAATTGAAAAAAAAATATTTTTTTAAATAGAAATTAACATAATAGCAGCTTATTTAAATTTGTTAGAAAATAATATTTAATTTTCGATGTAAGTCATATATACAAACCATAGACTTATATGACCATCCATAAAATTATATTAATAAATTAGCGTGTCATCATGAAAACTCCTGAAATATAACTCTTTTTGTTTTTATTTTTTTAAATCAAATTTAAACAAATTTTTTTCACATCAAAATCATTTGCAAATTAATTGAGAATCATAGAAAGTGATAGAAATTAATTTATAAAGTCCAATACTACTAAAATACACTTCATTTAGACCGAATTTAAGATTCTAGATACAATTTATCGTTTCATTTCCCAAAAATAGTGGTATAGAGATAAACAATATACTCTTATTCAAATATTATCATTTCAGGTATACTTTTAGATCCCTTAGAATCTTTTGAAAATGAACATACCATAATAGATTGTAAAATTAAAATCAATAAAACCCTAAAAATGTTAAAAAAACAAAATCGAATTGTTTATTTTCAATTTCTGACAACCTTTTATGTACAAAAACTACAAGAGCAAATAAATAAATATTACTTGAAAAAAAAAGTTAATGTTTACAGTGAAAATTGAAATTTTTCAATTTTCATTATAGAGCAAAATGGATGATAAAAAAAATAAAAATAAATTGTGTATATGATAAAAAATAAACACTAAAATAATATCAACAAATATCCTATTCATATTTTTTGTTGCAGCTTTTGGTAAAATAGTTGTTATCAAATATCTACAATCATTACTTTAGATATCATAGATAGGGCAAGATGTAGTACCCTGGTTACGGCAAAAAAAGAATTATATTTTTTCAACTATTATACAATTTTTCAATAAGAGAACCTTGTAGTATTTTCAATGTTTCAATTACTGTACCTACTTAGGAGTGAAGTAGCCACGCATTACACATCTTGTACCATGAGTACCTGAAAACTTTTTAAACATAGTTGTTTCATATTTAAATTTTCCCAAAAAAACATAGTGTATGAAATATGAGTACATTTAGAATTGAATATTTCTATTGTCATATTTTAAAAAAAGGTCTAAAACACATAACCATAAATTTTTCCCCACTGGTATAACACTCTCTTCTATATGTTTTATGTAGGTAGAGTAAATTTTTTCAAAAAAAGGGAGTTTTGTCATATGAGAGATTAATCTAAAGATTGTATTTCAATTTCACGTCTTTCACGTTTGAAAGACTACAATAGACAAAACATGCAAAAAAAAATGCTATAAATATTTCTTTAAGGATGTACGAGCGCTTGAGCAATTTTGGATGAAAGGCTAGATTTTTTTAATGATGTTGTACTAAGTCTAAATCAATTCTGAAAATCGACTTGACTTGAACCTCGATAAAATATAAAAATTATGAATATATGAAATATATTTTAACATTTTCGGAAAAATTAACTTCCGGTAACTTTTTTATATTTCGAAGAGAGCCATTATACTGACTCTTCTATCAAATAAATACACTTCCATTTATTTAAACAAAAATAGAATCAATTTATCAAAAAAATTGTATCTGACATTATAAAAAAAATTTAATTTCATATTTCAATTTAAATAAATATTTTTAAATTCAAAAAATATTTATTTAAGGCTACTAATCCTATGTTAACAAAAAAATTAAACTATATCACATGTGATGTTTTATTTTTTCATTATGTATTTTGATATATTTTAAATACATTTCGATTACCAATAAATAAATAAAACGTGCTTCTATCATGAACAACAACATAATTTCATTAGTTTGATATTGGTATAGCCTTCATATGTTATTGAGGCATTTCGTTAATGCGTCTGATGATTTCCTAGAAATTGTACAAGCAAATACTACCGAAATAATGTAATATAAATTATTTTTTATATCGACTCTGCCTCTATATATTATAAATGCGAATGTAAGCATGTTTGTTTGTTTGTTTGTATGTTACGCTTTCACGCTTAGACTAGATAATCTTTTTTAATAAAACTGTACAAGCAATGTAGCTCATACTTCAGAATAACACATGAACTATAATTTATAGAGATATATTTAAAAAAAAATTAATTTGACATTTGACATTACCATAAATTACAGATTTCTGTAAAAAAAAGGTCAATATAAATTATTTAACGGCCTTTTCTTTCTTTTCTGATATACTCAATGAATAATTACTATTATACATTTAAAAAAATAGAAAACCATACATATATTTTACCTGTGTATAACAATCCTTATCGTTGTTATCGAGTGTTATAGAAAGGGGGTAAGCGAGATCAAGCTTTATCAATCTTTACTTTTAAATCATATACTAGATCACTCTAGTATATTATAAATGGGAAATTAAGGATGTTTGCTTGTTTGTTTGTTACGCTTTCACGCTAAAACTAAAGAATGGTATTTTATGAAACTGTACAGCAATATAGCTCATACTTCAGAATAACACATCAGCTATAGTTTATAGATATATTAAAAAATAAATAAATAAATAAAATTTAATCTGACATTTACTATATTAAATATTTACAGAAACCTGTAATTTATGGTACAAAATGATGATAGATTCAGAGAATCCTGAATCGAAAAATATTTTCATCTAAAGCATGGCGCATTCTATTTTTCTTAATGTAAAAACCTCAAAAATTTCGAGATGTTCTTTGGTCACAACCTCTTGAGCGGTCAAAAAAAAGATTTAAATTTGAAAAAAGAAACTGATAAGTAGTAAAACTTTTGATAAAAATGTGAATTTAATCTTTCTGTATTTGGAATACAATGAATATAAAAAATTAACTACGTATTTTATTTCGTTTAAAACAAGAAATTCTTGGATATGTTTATAATCTGTTTTATGTATAATGTCAATATTTATAATAATAATATAGATATTTATTAATTTACGCATCTCTATACTTTTATATCCATTTTCAACCCCCGATTAAAAAGAGAGGTGTTTAATGTGTTGGTGTATCTTTGTAAATATCTCTACCTTCGCAGCTCCTAAACGAATAAATTGATTTTGATTTTTTTTTCTTTTTGCTTGGTAATTTGGTCGAGAGTATTCTTAGCTATGTTTTAAGTGCTAATTTTGGGTTGTGTACCCGATAACAACTAGAAAAGCTTATGATATTCAAACAGCAGAGTAGGTTTTCTTGAACACTCTTGATCAAATTACCTACCAAAAACAAAAGACAAATTCCGTAAATCTGTTTAGGAGCTACGATGCCACAAACGAATAGCATAAACATGATTTAAGTCGGAGATTTTCTTAAATTTTCGAGTTTAATATTAATTAATAATTTTGAATACTCTTTTTAGGATTGTTTCGCAACAAACCTTTCAAAGAAAACCTTTTGACAACTATTGACTAAAGCATTTTTCCGTAGTTAGCATATTTTCTTTCGATTAAAAATCAATAATGTCAAATTTCAAGTCACCTTTTCTCCAAAAACTAGCGTTTTTCAAAAATATTTTAAACTTTATGAGGATCAACTTTCTAATTTAAAGTGTTATTTTATCTCCGTTTAGGATCTTTTGCTTTTAAGAAACCCGAAGATCTATGTTCAATCAGAACATGATGTCCCCCATCAAACTTTTTTTTTATTGGTATAGCTACAAAACTAGACATTTAGGTGAATAGATTAAAATGGCCCACCCTGTATATTGTTGCCTTTCTAGGAATCAATCATGCCCCAGAAAATTAATTATTGATTAATCTACTTTTCCTTTAAACTATTTTGTTATAAACGGATACGATATATCTTACCATGTGTGATATTTTTGATTTTAAAAAAAATTATGTTTTGATAGACATAAGATAGCGCACACAGCCACTTTTTTGACACAATTTTCAAAATTATTGTATAATAAATGATTGAATTTTTAATAAAAATGTTCATTGACATTTTTTACTAATAACAACGGCCCTCCTTGGACAACTATCTTCTTAACATAGCCCATCACCTTTTGTTTTTATACCATGTATATGAAATATACATAGTATATTAAGTTTAGACCCAAGTTTGTAACGCATAAAAATATCGATACCATGAACAAAATTTTGGTATAGATGATCATAAAATCACCTATTTAGCCCATTTCCGGTTGTCTGTCGTCTATCTGCCCGTCTATCATCACGATTACTCAAAAAAGAAAAGAGTAAATGAGCAACATAGGTCACTAATTGGGACTTGGGTCCGTAGGACCCATCTTGTAAACCGTTAGAGATAGAACAAAAATTTAAATGGTAAAAAAATGTTCCTTATAAATAATATCAGAATATCAGCTATGTATGTATGGCTATTTAAAAGTGGATATCTTTTCTTTTTTACGTGACGTCAAAAAACAAACGATTGCGTCATCAACACTGTCTATACACGGTATTTCAACAATTAGCTCAGTCAATTGTTTGTTTTCATTTGTTTAATTTTGTTTTGTTAGTCAATTGTTTGTTTTCATTTGTTTCAAATTTATTTGTTTTCACTTAGAACTACCTAAATATGAGAAGTTTACAAAATTTGTATTACCAGTGAGTAAATTATTTTTTGAAAAAACTTAATTTAGAGATTTTATGGTGTTTTGAAGTTAATTTTTTTACCCTTATTAAATTTTTTTTAAACATAACTTACCTTTAATACTACATAATACAAATTGCTGAAACGTTGCTTGAACAATTTAATAAAGATGAAATCCATTATTACAGGATACAAGTAGATAATTTAGAAAATTGATTATATGATGTAGAAATTACATGAAATCATCTCACTTATTTATTCAACTTAATATAAATTTAATAATAATCTAAGTTCTTATAAAAATTGCAGATATTATCAATCACTTGTTTTTTTATATTTACTATCATTCTATGCAAAAATAAAAATAAATTTTACTGTGATAAGTGATTTTTATTACTATTACTGCTATTTTCTAAATAATGATAGTAGTATTTACTATATAGGGGAAAATGTAGGATCAGGGGTAAAAATTTTATATGTGTTTTAATAGCCTTTTTTTAAACATAATAATAGGAATCTCAGAACGTGTATATGTTTAAGGTGGTTGTCTTTGTACAATATTGTAAAAATAGTGTACTACATCATACAGCAGTGGTATGTACGTATAGATATGCTTAGAAAACTTAAATAAGTATTAATTTTAACATGCTTTAAACTCAACTGTCCATTTATCACGTATTCTGTATGATAATAGCATGATTATAAACATCTGTAATTCTGTATATAATAGACATCTCTCTTCCATTACTTATACTTTAAACATAATTGCTTCTGTTATACAAAAAATTAAAAAAACTTTGAGTGACTTTATCTCAAGAATGAAGCGGCCAATAGTTTTGGTTTTTTTTTTAAACTCACATGCACAAATTCATGAATGTTCAGTTAGTTTCTTGAAAATATCTTAAAAATAATTTTTTTCTAGAATTAAAAAACTTGTTAAAAATACAACAAAACGCAACCTTTCCTATGCTCTCCATGTTAATTATCCGAACTTTAATTGTATTTAGCTCGAGTTAGAGACGGTCAATCGACTTCAAATTTTTTTGGTTAATGTTTTATTATATTCCTAATAAGTATACACAAATTTTGAATTTTCTGTCGATATGCTCATAGCAAGGCACCAACCTTAATCCATTTTTTACTTTTAATTGTTAATTTTTCACTTAGTATCGATATGAGCGGAGATAAAACTGGCTTTCAAAAATTCATAACATATCTTTGAAAAATGATAACATATCTTTGAAAAGTGACATTAAATTTTAACATTCTGAATTGGTAATTAGTAATTACGAATACTAAATTACAAGATAGATTAATTATTAAGATGTATGATTTATATTCCGAGTCAATAAGACTTAAGAGATTCAAAGAACATTTACTGTTGTATTGCTATTAGCAAATGAAAATATATACTTAAAAAAGCATCAGATAGCTTCATCATTTGCTCTCTGTCCTGCCATTTCAGCTTTCACTAGCGAAGTTTTTTTTTCGATAATGAATCTGAAGGAGTGAAAAACAGAGCGTCGATTAATTTAATAAAAACGAGTAAAAAATTGGCCTCCCTACCTCCAACGGACCTTTTATTTAACCTGATTTGAAACTTTTTTGACGTGCATACAAATTTTATTACAACAGTGATTTGCTTAACAACGGCAAACAATACAGCAAATTTTTATTGATTCAGATTAAATTTTTTTACTTTGAAATATTAAAAAATGTTATTTTTATTTTGCAAAAAATCAAGTACAGTAAGAAAACAAGATTTAGTATGTCTGAATATAGTTGCTATATCATGGATGGCAGCAATATCTTTATTGAAACTATAAAGCCATTCAAGGCCAATTTTATTCGAGGCTCTACACCTTATCTTACTACATACTACTAGAAATGTTACTACTTGATCCTAATAATCGTTAAACAAAATACATTTGAGATATCTCTTATGTGTATAACTTTACTGTACATAAAAATGCACTTATTTCTATAAACTTAATACTTACCTCGTAGACGATTATGTATTTAGATATGGTTGCATTTTATAGGTAACATTTGGAAAAATTATAGATAATGGTAATCAATAATTTTATAAGTCAACTGAAAGATAATACATTATTTACAACAGATAGATAATGCCGCATTTTTATATATTTTGTTTAAAATGAATAAATGAATCAATCATACTTTTTAGAAAAGTTTTTATTGTAAAATTATTGTTCATATAGAACACTTTGTATATGAAAAGCATTGTTTTAAAACATTTTATGAAGACACGAAAATTTTTATTGATCACGGGATCAAACATATAAGAATGAAGTTGACTTTGCCATACTTTTTAATTCTTTACAAACCTTCCTAAAATATGGAATGAAGAAATATCCTAAAAATCCCTGGACTTCTTTTCGTATTATAATATTATTGACATTCTTCTAACAAAATATAGACAGAAAAAAATCTAATAAAAAAAGTTGAAAAATTTAAATTTATACCTCAAGCTCAAATGTCAATCCTCAGCAAACAGATAATAAACATCATATAACTTTTATTTCATCGCAGGCTCACGATCAATATCTATTATATCGTGTTAGTAAAGTGAACTTTCAAGAAAATTTGTCTTAACTTACGCAGATCAGACAGTGGAAAATTTTGGATTGTATTACATTGATTTCACAATTCGATAAATGTTTCTAATCGTTGCTAGAATCAAAATTGTATGCAAAATTCGTAAATAAAAAGTTTAATCGGGAAATCGTTTTGTTAAAAATAAATTTTCTATTATATTGATTTATTGAATAAATTTCAAGTGCATATTGATTGTTTAAATAAATTTCTATCTGTATATTTTATAACAATCTCAATAAAAAAAAATTGTATTCACATTACTCTTGACTACGTAATTTTATGCTGAATATGAATTTCTTCCACAGACTTGAATCCAGTATTCCAATACACCAGACCACAAATACACAGCAGCCTCACACATTTATTGAAATTTATATTATATAAACCTACACATCTGACATGTATTGAAACGGAAAAATATCAAAATATAACGAGAATATATATTAGAAATATCTTTCGTTGTATTGCAAATGATTTTTATCATATATTTTACTGGAATCATTATTTGGAGATGTTGAATATTATTATCAATCGTTATTTGAATATATTGTTACTTTCTCAGAATTTAATACCAATACCAGCCAAATAAACTTTTTTTATCCTTTATATCCTTTATATAATATGTAGAGGGTAGAAATACTGTTTTGGAAATAAATTCTCCACTAGTATAACTATTCTAAAATAATAATTGCTTTCTTGGAAGATTTCTTCGAACATTGAAGCCATGTTTATTGGGGAAATATTATTGGAGTTAATCGATGCCAATATCTCTGTAGAAACAAAATAAGTCGAAAACAGGTCGATGAAACATCGAGCTATCAATCAACAATTGAATTTCATTCTTTTAAACGCTGTTTACTGGACCTCTGAGATATTATTTATCACAGTGAAATTTTAAATCACTGAATTCAAACAAAATGGGAACGAAATCGAAAAAAATGTTTGAAACAAATCGAAATAATGTTGATTAATTATTGACTGAAGAATTTTACATGAAAAACTATACTTTACATTTACTTCCCGTCTTTCTCATTAAATGCTAAATCTTGACTCACGGCAACTGCTTCTTTGCATAAAATTTTGGCTAGTGTGGGTAGCAATATTCATCAATTTAAAATGTAACCACATTCGAAACGGTTAATTTGTTCATAAAGATGCCAAGCTCTGTTTGGAAAATGATGAATGTCAATCCAAGACTGTGAAATAGCTTTTAAACTTCAAAGAGTATTGAGATCATATTGAGAAGAAATGTTGCTCAATTACGAACTTGACCTCACTTTTTACGTCTTAAATACGCTATAAAAATTTTAGCTTGGTATCTCTTTTCTTTTTTTAGTAATCGTGATGGCAGACGGACAGACGACAGATGACAGACAGACAAACAACTGAAAATTTGATGATTTGATTTGATTTTATAAACACCTATACCAAAATTTTGTTCATAGTATCAATATTTTTAAGCGTTACAAACTTGGGACTAAACTTAGTATACCTTGGTATATTTCATATACATGGTATAAAAAGCCATCAAGTATCTCAGAGTGTAGAACTGTTACAAATATTTAGCGTGATTGTGAGTTCAAATCATTAAATATAGAATTATGGTCCCAGTATACTCACATTGAATATAACATAGCACAACTGTTACTTACACGTATTAGATAGGTAAAAAATCATCACTATCTTTTATATAAGTATATTTACTTCATTGGCAATTTTACTTTTCATAAACAGACACTATCTTTAAATTTGTTGTAAGATTACCACAGCAAGAGAACCAAAGCGCAACCACCAACTATCGTATTTCAAATTTAAAACATTGTATATGATTTTTACCAGACAATATTATAATATATATGAATCAATATAATAGCAAACTGTACGGCAAACCTTTGGAGACCAGGTCAATAACTACCAGATCAATTCAATTCTTTTATTTATGCTAAAATGATTCAAAAATTCAAAATTATTGGCATCGTGTATGAGCTTTATTTTAAGAGTTTCTATGGTAGCCCCTCACTACTTTATTAATATAATTTTATGAATGGAAATATTAGTTTATGGTTTGTATGTATGGTGTACATTGAAAAATTAATACTATTTTCAAACAAAGCTATTATATTTATTTTAATTTAAAAAATATCATTCTCGCAATTTCGTCTTGTATTTTCACAATTTCTAATGCAAAAAGTTTAATTTATTATTATTATTCAATAATTTTTATTTAATATTTACTATTCCAATTACATTTAAACCATTAAAAATAGGCATATTTTAAATTAAATGTGTGATTTATTGTAAAGGCCTCCGCACGATTAGATAGGAAAATGGCTTTCTGTGAAATTTTTTTCTAACAACCCACAAAATATTCTTCGGATCGTTTTTACGGGTAGTTTTCGAGCTACGAGCGATCAAGGCTACACAAACCAAATCTCCACCTACTTTGTACACAACGAATGTGCTGTAATTATAAATATTAATAATTTCCATTTAACTTATTTAAAAAGTGAAAAATTCCTATTTATGAATACCACTCTAATGGCATCGATGGAGAAAATTTCAGAATAATCTGTTGGAGAATAAACATGTGTAAAATTTGGTGACACACACACACACACACACATTTCATTTCTTGAACATTATTTTTGCATTGTAGACATTTCAAAACGTTTAGAAATCATAAAATTTGATGTGAAAACATTAACTTCCTATAAGGAAGTTAATAATATGTTATGGAGGCGGAGTTGGAATCGTGGGAAAAGATTGTGTATGAGTACATCTTTTTATATAAATTTATATGTTTTAAGTTTTACCATGTGTAAAGTTTTGAAATAAAAAACTGTTTAATCTATATTCAAATTTATGCATATGGTTAGTTCTACAACCTTAGGAATTTCCGACGACTCACGAAAAATGAATATTTTGTTTCAGGTTTTTTTCAATTGACTACGCATACATTCTTCTGACTTAGTTCTCAAGCATCATCCGGGTAACCGTCAAAAACAAAAAATAATTTTACGCGTAGTTTGTAAATAATTTCAAAATTTTCTAGCACATTTTTTCTAGATACCCAAACAAATTTGTGAAGAAAAAACGTCCATCAAAGACTAACCAGGTAATAATATAAATACCAACTAGAAGCAAATATACCAGATAAAAAAATTGAAGAAATAATTAACAAAGTAATTCAAAATGTTTCACTACCTATTTTTCGACCGATATTTCGCATATTACCGATCAATTAATCAAGCGCGCAATACTTGGACATATTCAAGCAACTATTGAAGAAAATTTTAAGAACAAAAAACGTTTATAAAAAATCACGGGTGTTCGAGCTATGGGAATTTTTTTGAAACGCTTTTCCAAATTTGCGAAAACTCTTTTCTTGATTTATTAAGGAGTAACTATTCGTATAAAAATAAATTTTTTTCAAAGAGATTCGGGCACTTCAAAACATTGCGATTTTCAACGATGTTTTTTAAATAATTAATTTCTTTTCAATTTTTTGATATTGAACATGAACTATCCGAAATTTTGTTATGCAAAATTTATTTTCATACAAACCCTATTTTTTTTAACAAAATAAACCGTATCTGACCAACTATAACCGTCATTTTCTATGTGATCCCCTACCTACAGAAAAATTAACATTGTGTACAAAATAGACAGACTATTTATCTGTTTAACTCATTTAAACTAATCGGGTTAAAAAATATGGCGGAAGCGCAAAAAAATTATATAATATAGGAAGAATTCATGAAACACATAATTTAATTACGGTTCCACCATTTTTGAGAATGGTGAAAGAGAATGTGCGGAATTGATTTTATGTAGCTGTATTATTTATTGTCCTTGAAAAAACTATTACTTATTATACTGATATTATACAGTATACCAATTTACCCACTGCTCTGATACATAAAAATTTGGTGGAATAGCTGCAAATTAAATTATAGAACTGTTTAAAATGCTCCAACTAGAGATGATTATTTAATTTTTTTAATCGCTCCAAGTAAAAAACTTTAAATTTACGTACAGAAAAATAAAATTTTTTTAAAATCTTTAGAAATACACAAAATATGAACGCTTAAAGCTCTTAGACAAAAAGGAAAATATAATAAGAAGTGACGTCACTTCTATGAATCACCATAGGGAATTCATGTAATACTCTAAGAGGGAGAATAATGATCTTTGAAAGTTTATTTATACCTTCTTCGTTTTTAATCAATTTTGAATTTGGTTTTAGTTGTTTTATGGTATTAAGTCTAGTTTGATGTGTAATGCTTCAAATACAGTCAGTTATCTACACAATTTCAATAAACTAGTATACCTTAAGCTACTGAAAGTGTTCATTACATTTTAACTAAATATAATACGTTGGCATTAATCATAAATAAAATATATACACATTAATAAATTCGGTTTCTCTTTTTTTTCTGGTTTTCCACTCGATAAATTTTACATAATTCATAATAGAATATAAACTATATCTGAAGTCTTGATAATTTTTTTATTAACTAAATATAAGGGAGAGTGTAATACCAGAGGTCTAACTTTACATTTATGTGTTTTAATGTTTTTTTTTTTAATATAACTACGAACATAGTATTTGTTTATAATACTTTTATTCCTAGACAGTATAAATCTATATTTTTGATAATTTAATTAAACAGTTAAGATAATATACCATGAATCACACTTTAATGTGTCAATGATTATCGCCACCGATCGTATCAAGGGTGCCTTCTTTAATATGTAATCTTTACAGAGTATGTAGGTTCAGATTAAACTGATAATTTCATTGAATCGAGGTGAATGAAACTGTTTTTTTGACAAGTACTATTCTAACCTTTATTTGGTACAACAAAGAAGAAAATGTTGTAAAATTTAGTGCATCAGTGCTATATCATGTATATATTTTATCATATATCAGTGGTACAATACGTTGTTTGATTCAAGGCACATTACTGTGTTAAAAACTTCTGCTTCTCAACATTTAATAACAACGCCAAATGTAATTTAAAACACAAAACTTAGTAGTCAACTTGTAAATTAATGAACTGTAAATTCTTCTTTTTTTTAAAGCCGTAAAAAATATTATTTCTACCTTACTTGAAAACAAGTATCGAAGGATGATCATTCTCTAGCTTGCCTTCTAGTTAGTAAATTCCTACCATAGATATATGCCGATACATTTCAAAATGATTCATGGTACATTGTATCCGGGGTACTACATATTATACTAAAATATTTTTTTTTAGCTTACGTCAACAACAAATGCCGTATATTTGTGTACTAAAATAGATTTATTTATTAAAAAATGCACAAGGTATAATAATAATACATAAAATCTGTACGTGTATGTATGTATTTTTTTTATATATCTATTTATTCATGTGTATTTAAATGCTTAATTTACTGTAATATACGCTTAAAAAAATAACTGACCTTTTTTTCTCTAAATATTACACATTTTTTAGGGTTTTGTATCGTGAAATTGTATTTATTGGAAAAATCATTTTCCTGTGTGAAATCCAGTAATTTAAATCAGGCTAAAACTTGATTTCAGCAGGCGTTGAGAAAATAGAATTAGGATATTAACAAACCGTAGTAATTTCCAAAATACTGTTGAAATGTATTAAAAAACTGATAATAAAAATTAAACGCCCTTTTAATGGATGACTAGACAAGACTCCACTGCTGTTTTTAAAAAATTTAGTCCTGCTTATGACAGCCATATTAATTGCTTGACGACATTACTGATTTTCTAAAATGTAAAATATAAATTATTAAAATTTTACAAATTTTAACAAGCTTTATATTAATAAATTTTTTAAAATAATTTTAATACATAGTTTTAATATTTCTATTCCAAAATTTTGATTTTGACTTTTTGAGGTTTCCTGAAATCAAAATTTCTAAGCATTGTTGAAGCAAATAAAAGGTCCGAAAAATAACTTACAAATAGTTTCTAAAATTTCAAATAAACATTGAAGTTTTAAAACAAAACTATTAGTTTTTCGAAATTAAAAAATAATACTTAAAAATAAATAGCCTTAAAATTACCAATGAATTATAATTTTTCGAGAGGAATATAGAGTATTTGATTAAGGAATTTTCTTTGACAACACCGTCTCATTGATGAAGTCGAAATTCTTCACTTAATCATACGTTTTTTTTTTTTTTTGAACTTGTTATTCATCATGCTTTATTAATATTTTAAATTGCATATATCATATTTTTTTAAATATATTATAGTATTAAAATGATTTAAATAATTCTCAAAAAAAAAATTAAATATTTTTAAAAACGAATTATTCCAACAACAAAATATTTTATCAATTGAAAATATACCAATGTAGAAAAAAGAATCAATTGATGGACTTAAAACTCATTAACAACCGATATGTATAAAACTATTATGAATGTTTTGAGATTATTTTTATTTAAACAATATTGGGAAAGGGTGTTTTTTTTAAAGCTGCGCTTTTTAAGTTTTAAGCCCGACAAGTTTTAAATTGCACCATCAACTTCAAATTGAATTATATTTACATTTGTTATTTTTCTTCTTTAAGAAGATAATCTATGTCCGTAGTCCGGTATTTTATGTCGACCAAGCGATATCGGGCACCAATCTAAATCGCAGAATATAGGGTTATATTGAGCGTGTAAAATAACTGATTAAACTCGCGTTGATTGATGGAATATAAAGTGAGTAATCAACAAGCTTGTTTTTTTGTTGTTTCGATCCATGAATTGCACACAGGTGTCGATAGTTTCCAACAGAATTTCATATGCTACCAACAAAACATTAATTTTCCAACCCATTATAAATAATGCTAGTCTTTAAGGCAAGATCAAAATAAAGATACCTACATTCAATAATAAATTTCATCAAAGAAAGGCAATTAGTTATCTGTCTAATATGACAAAATCTCCTTAAATTAGTAAAAAACAGAATTCTGATAATTTCATAAATAATAAATATATATTTTTTAATAAACAAATGAATATTTCATGTTTTAAATTAATTTAAATAATTTTCACTTGTCAAAATCATAATAAGATCAATTTCATTTAATCTTAAATGTATAAAACCTTAAAGGATAGGTGAATAAATATTCACCATTAATTTACGAAAAGTTAAAAACATAAATTAATTAAAATTTCACAAGAAAATATTTTAAATGTTATGTGTACTTACTGCAAATGCCAATCATTTTTCATAACAGTCATTTTAATGCTAATCAATCATTTTTACTTTGATTATATAAAACCCAAAAACATGAAACTCTTCAAACTAATTACTTTTACAAATTATAAGATTTGTAATAAGGACGATTAATTTAAATACCTACATTTTATAAAATTGGAAACGTAAGTGACATATTATTAGTCCAGCCTACAAAGGCCAATAAAACTCAGTTAAGTAAAATTGCGAAAAGAAAGATGCGAATTTCAGTTTTCTCAGCAATAATATATTGACTTCTTTAGTTTTTTGCTTTCTTAAATATACCATTTATTGAATAACTTAATGTTTCCTATATAACGCAACCATAGTAAAATCTGCAATAGTTTTAATATATTACCATTTTAATATATTATATATAATAGCTCGTTTTGTAGTTAAAACATGATGGGGTACATCATGTTTTGTTATCAGATTGGACCTTGTTCTCCGGGCTATTTTAAAAGTCAATTTAGATCTTAAAAGGTAAGAGTCAGTTTTTGGAAAAAATGAGTCTAAAAACTATGTCATTATTACATTTAATCGAAAATAAAACACACGTTAGCTACAGAAAAAAGCTTTAGCTAAAATTGTCTTCGACCTGTAATTCTAGTTTCAAGGTCATCTTACCTCGATCTTCAAATTATATTGAAAATTTACCTGGGCTTAAAGTTGTCTTTATTATTCTCCATTATTCTAGATAAGTTTTGGCTAAAATTTTTCTAAAGCTAGCGTATTTTCTTTCGATTAAATGCAATACTGACTTATTTTTAAGTTTTCTCAGAAAGTAAACGTTTTAAATAAAGAAGGCTTAGTTTTTTTTATGAGGATCAACTTTCTATTATATCTTTAACCTTTTAGGATCTTAATTCAATATTGTTGCAGCCCGGAGAATTAGGTCCAATCTGATGTGAAAACATGATGTCCCCCATCAACCTCTGTAACTTTCGTCTAAGTAATTTTTTGATTGGTGAACTACGAGCTATTAACCAAAATAGATTAAAATTGTCCATCTATATCACTAGGTATGCTATGAATGTATCTTTCAAGACCACTGCGTGGACACCGTATAATTGTATAAAAGGAGAAGAGACACCAGGTTAAATGATAGAGAGATGAGATTTTCGAATTTGTAGATGTTCAATTAATGCGTGAGGCCGAAAATAGAGAAAATTGTAAACTAATATAGAAGGCCTTTTCTGAAGTAGTGGACTGATTATGGATCTTATTATTATAACTTTGTAAGGTTTTTTTTTTCTTGAACAATATATATTGATAAAAAATCTATCCTATTAAATCTCTTCAGTAGATTACGAACTCCCTATTTACATTATTGGGTACCATTCTTGCTATATATTCGATTGTCCTAGACTCCACTGTAGTGAGGAAGCCAGCAAAGCCAGATTTTTGAATAAACTGTAACAAGGGCACAAAATATCATTTTATAATAATCTCTATATCCTAAATGTAATGATTTTTTTTTCTTTTTGTGATAAGAAAAATTATGAACAAAAAAAAAAAGAAAAACGATGAAGATACAATTAAAGTGGATACTGTTAAAATGGTGTTGAGTGCACTTTGGAAATGTCAGCAGCTAAGAAGATGAATAAAATAGAATATGCCTTTCTTTATGTACAACAACAACAACAACAAGAAGGCTTCTTGCTTGCTTCACTTGTAGTAATAACAATAGTAGCTGTAGTATACAATATATATGAATGCATAAATGGTATTTGTTCAGGGTGATTCAAATTTTGTTCAAGAATTATGTTTTAATATCCACGTATTTAATAATGTAAAGTTACTTAGCTTGTACCTTCATGATTTATTTAGACCGGTTTCAATCATTCGTGAGCCTAGTAAAATTATTAGATGAAAGGACCCCGCAATACCAGGTAGGAAAATGGCTTTCTGTGAAACTTTTTCTAACCCACCCTAAAAATGTTCTTTGGATCATTCTGATCAAAAGATCTCACGGCTACAAATATTTTTAAATATTAGTTTTCGATCTAAGGCGATCAAAGCTACGAAAATATTATAGTTTTAGTATATGCCTAAGAAAATGGTTTTCTGTGCAACTTTTTCAAACTGCCCCCAAACTGTTCTTCAGATCATCAAAAATTCTCACACCCACAAAACTTTTTAACGAGTAGTTTTCGAGCTACGTTCGATAAAAGCTACAAATACATTATATTTAAATTTGTGAAACATTTTATGTGAAACTTTTTCAAACCGCCCCAAAATATTATTTGGATCGTTCTGATCAATAGCTCTGACAACCGTAAAATTTTTTAACACGGCCACAAAATATTTCACACATACATAATAGTTATATAGCCCGTAGCTCGGAAACTACTCGTTAAATAGTTTTATGAACGAAAGAGTTTTTGATCAGAACGATCTGAAGAACATTTTTGGGATGATTTGAAAAATTTTCACAGAAAGCCATTTTCCTAATCATATGGGTACTATAAATACAAAGTATTTGTAGCTTTTATCACTACTCGTTAAAACTATACGTCAAAAATTTCTGTGGCTGTGAGAGCTTTAAATTTGAATGATCCAAAGAACATTTTAGGGTGGTTAAGAAAAAGTTTCACAGAAAGCCATTTGCCTATCTTATATTACAGGGTCTTTTGTTTAATGCTATTCAAACTGTATGTAATCAAGATTTTCTTTATATTCTTGTTTTGTTTTTAAATCCAAACATTTTTTTGTTCCTGTAAAAATATTTTCTATTATATTAGATCAAAGCAAACATAAAATGTTCTTTTAAATATTATTTTCTCTATAGCTTTAGCTCTCCGTTTTCTAGAAAACATCTCACAAATTTAGAAAATCCCCAAATTTATAATAGAAGTTTCTTTGCGTGAGAAGAATTTCCCAATATACTTTGATAAGTATACAACGGTCTCCTGGGAAGTTATTTCTTCATTTCTTAATATAAAACCTTCATCTCCCAATCTTAAGAAATTGGATAATCGATAGAAAAATAAAACATTCTTCTCTTTATTATAGGAATATAAGTTTTTGTTAATCTGGATATCTTTAGCTTGATGTCATAATTAAACTTTTTACAGGTTCCGATATCAATCGATTTTCGCAAGTACAAAATGAGTTTTTGAAGCATAATTATTCACACAATTTTTTTATTAATAAGAGTAGTTAAGTTCACTTATTCAAACGTTAAGGTTTATTGTTTTTTATCAAAATTCCTATTTTCAACAAAATTAATCGTCCTGTATTTTCCTTTAAAAATACAACAAAAAACTCTTTTTTAGCCATAGGGAATGAATTGCAAGTTATAAGCGCCCTTTATGTAACGTTGTATACATGTACATGTATGTATAGGTATACATATAGCTCCTTGAATAATAGAACTTGAACAATATACCCCACGTCAAACGTAAGCATCTTTCCACTTGACAAAACAGAATCCCAGTAGATACTACATATGTACAGGTGTAAGGTGTTATTATACAGAGTGTACGGCTCTGGATTAAAAAACAACCTAATTTAAAACACTTATTTTGACTAGAATAAAGGGTCCATAATTTTTTTAAGTGTTAGATTATCTGTGAAAATATTTATTTAAAATGGGTCATATCCGACCAATTTTATTTTGGACGCTGAAAACCAAAGAAAAAAAATGTACAATCTTAAAACAATTCAAAAAGGTTACGGATACTGAAATGTTCAAGAAGATCTGCATAATTTAAAACTTTAAGCCCACATACCGCCAATCACTTTAAATGTAAATTAACAGATCTCATGTGTATAAATTTACACATCTCAAATTTCCAGTACCTACTAAATTTTTAATCAGTTATTATGTATTGGAACTCTAGCGGAATTTATTTGAAACAATGGCCTTTTCAAGGTCATCAGGTCATTTTCTTTGATAAAAATTTTTTTAGTTTCAATTTTCTTTGGTTTTCAACGTCAGAAATAACTATATATAGCATTTTAAATAGAAACTACCACTGCTATTCTTAAATAAATAATAGTTTAAAAACTAAAAAACACGCTTTTGTAACTAACTGAACATAAAGGTAGAACATAATTTCTTTAAATTCAAAAAATCATTTTATCGTAAAAAAGCTCGCAGTGCTAAATTTCAATTATTTTAAATATTTTATAAGCAGATATTGGTAAGAATAAAGTCATTAAAAAATATCTTAAAAATCACCCCACACTCTTTTACGATAAAATGATAAATATAAATTTTTTTGAATTTAAAGAATAAATGTTCTACCTTTTAGTTCAACTAGTTACAAAAGCGTGTTTTTTAGTCTTTTAAACTATTATTTATTTTGTGTTTTTTAGTTTTTTAGACTTTTATTTATTAATCAAAAATTCAGTATGAGTATGGTGGAAGCGCAAGTAAATGTATATTTTTTCAGATATGGAAATCGATAATTCTGAAAATCTTGATCTTGATAATCAAATTTACTTATTAAATTATTGTATTGTCATCGGTCCTTCATCAGTATACGAAATTTCGAGTTAATGCTACGTTTTGAAAGAGATCAAAATCATGTTCAAAGTTGTCGTTACATACTAACATATTACTAACATACGTATGAAGCTAATAAAAGCGTGTTAAAAAACGTTAGTACAAGTGTTGTAAATGTGTTGGAATTTCGAATCGGACACCCGTTATATCTATGCATATAAACTTGAGTCACAAAGGTGTACAATATTACAAAAGGATATACATAAAGGCTCGTATATTTAAAGGCTTGTTTATACAGAACATGATGCATTGTTCAAGGTAAGAATGACAATTACAATTTAAGTGATTTGTTCTAAAGTTGATATGTTGCTTGATACAATCTGTTCCTAAATAGAATCTTGATATAAACTTGTATTACTTGCAAATTTAAGCTTTTATCTTATTATACAGGGAAAGCTTTTCATGTTTTTGTTAAACTTAAATTGCATTATTCGTTGATAATACTTATCAGACTTGCCGTCAACTAGCCCTGACAAAAATAATTTCGACTTTCATTTGTAAGGAGCTTCTATAAGATTCATTTTACCTACCTAAATTTCGAATCAAATCCAGATACCAATCGACCCACCAATGACTCAATTCAATTGTTACACAGAAAATAATACAGAAAGAGAGTTTTTATCTCGCGTTCGTAAATACCAGTATACGCAACTCAAACTTTATCATTGCCTGTTACGCACTCGAGTGGCAAAATTCCAAAACAACTCCCGTGTGCAATAGACAACTTTCACACTTGTAGCACAAGTACTTATTTTTAAAGATAAGGTTGTATTTTTAGCCATATAAGATTTTAAAAAGTAAGTTATTTATAAATTCACAAAAGCCTAACTTTTAAAAGTCTGACGTTACCAAACTATTTCTTAAAAAATCATGAACGAGGAATACTACATTAAATAATACGAAAAAAAAATAAACTGAATAAATGTCCAATTAAATTTCCTCAATGTAGTTGAAGATTTAAAACATTTCTTTCTGTCTAGAATCTAGATTACAGACTACTGTCTATTATCATTATTAAGGATTTTATTCGAAAGTATTTATTTCTACATTTTTTATTCGAATGTATTTTTTTATTCTTATTTTTGTTGAACCTAGAAAATAATCCGTGCTTAATCATATTTTCTCCGAAAGCTTAGACTTGAACACTGGATCAAGAGTCAACGGTGAAGGGTAAGGGTTAATTATATATCTGTTTCTCGCTATTTTCGGGCAATGCCAGCGGCCTTCTTTATTTAAAATGATCAGAAATTTGGTATTTATAGTTGTTTACTAAGTAAATCTGTCCGTGCGCACCTTCTCAACTCTTCCACATTGAGTTAGAGGATTGAAATTAGGATGAGAATTAATAAAAAGTTAATGAAATATCTTTTATCAGTATCAAAAATAAATATTTCTTTAACCATAAAAAGATGAAGAGGAAAAATCACATTTCAAAGGGAAATTCAAAAGATTACTGCATAGCGTTTACTTGGCTGTTCATGTTATTATAACTTAATACTTAATTCAAAAAAATAAATATTGGAATGCTATAATTGTAAGTTGCTCGTCAAAAAAGTAACTTAAAAAAGGCCAGTCTGAGATGGAGGGAAGAACGTACTTGTGATACTACAAGACAGATATGGTCTGAGTACAAGCGTTAGCGTTCCAAAGATCTTATATCGCTTCGAAAGGCTTCTATTAGCAAAGTTATTGCGGCTATTACGGGACAGTGGATAGGCGGCAGGCACGCTGAACGCTTGGGCTTGACAGTGTATCATGAAACGATTTCTCATCTTCTCTATAATTGTCCAGCTCTTACAATAAGGGGATAGACTCACTTGACTGCGAATTTTATTGACAACCTCTTTGACCTGAATTCCGTTGACGTCGAAGCACTCTTGCTGTTCTTAATGATTCATGGAGTACTAAATGATTCAACAGCTCTAAATGATTCATGGAGTAGTGTCCGGGGATGGGCCAACCCTTTTTCGGTTTCACAACGGATCCGATATGGTCTAAGTGCGTCCCACCCCAGGACAGGCACTCTAATCTAACCAAACCTAACCTAACTATGTTAAGAACATATTTGTTGTTGCAATTTTCCATGTGAAAAGAGACGAGGAATAATGACCTAAGTGATGGAGGTTTTCTATTCATGGATTTTTTTAAAACAGAAGTATTTTTTTATATTATATATAACAGTATTTTTATACATTTTGTATATTTACAGTATTTTTATATATTCTATATATATATATATATTTATTTATTTATTTATTTATTTATTTATATATAATTAAAGTGATTGTGTAAAAATATCATATTAATAAATAATTTAAGTTTGATTATTTATTACTAGCAGAATGAAGCATTTGGGTTTGTAAATAATTTATAAATAAGAAGACACAATAGTATTTATTATTTAATTCAATAAATCTTCAACAAAATACTCTTACTCTTTATATACATTAACATTATACAACTCTATATAATATAACAAACAATATCAAAATCACCGTCTGACTGTATTCATGTGTACAATTTTAAATGTTTGAAGCATGACAACATCATAAATTCTCATATTTTGTACAATTTATATTAATATGCAAAGAGTTTACTATAAAATAATACCTAAATGTTATGTATATAAAATAATAATATGCCGATGCGATGCGATGCTTGTTGGAGGCTCTTGCTAGCAAGCTTTACTTTACTATTACATGTACTATACATATAGTACTATGGTATACAAATAACAATACCAAGTGTTGTTCAGTAGGTAGGAGAACAACACTTAATATGTATACTGTGTTTGTTATATACAGAGTATTTGAACAAAAATTTGTAGTGAAAATATGAAAATATGGCTATGTTAATTCTTTATCAGCTTAAGATAGTTGAATCATGGAAGCAAAATGTCAGGTTAGAGTGGCTGTAATGGGATAACACACACTTACACCATATTATCCATTGTGATACCGAAAAAGGGTTGGCCCATCCCCAGCCACTCCTCCATGTACCATTTGAAACTGTATAAGAACAGCATGAGTGCTTCGACATCAACGAACTTAAGGTCAGAGAGGTTGTCAAAATGAGGCTGGCTCAACTAAGTCCATCTCTTCATGACAAGAGCTGGACTGTGACAAATTTTGTAGCATTCTTCTCTGAAATCAAAATATGGATGCAAAGATTGTGATTCATTCAAAATAAAAAATATTGCGAACGTGAAATTCCCGTTAGGAACGATGTTCATTATGAAACCTTTACAAAAACAAATATAAACGTTAAATAGATATTTATATACAATTTTATTTACTTTCTTTTGCAAATCTGTATTATATATCTAATCTGTTTTTGATTGCTAAATAAAGTTATAAACTAATTAGTTATAATAATTTATTAAATTGTTATTAAAATTCGTGTACTATAACAAATAAAAATAATACAAACTAAGTGAATATATCGTGGCTGCAATGGATATTTAACACACACACACACAAAGCATATCTCACCCTGTTACGTGACGATTTCTGCTAGTTTGTCCACCTTGTTCACCATGGCCGCGATGAAGAACTTCGTTTCAAAAACTATAACAAACTGGAAATTTTATAAGCGCTCTATACAAATTTCCGGTATCATCCATCACATTTCTTATATTTCCATTCTAAAACCGTGCAATGTTCACACGGCTCATACTAATCGTATGTATCTAGTCTTTCGTAAGGATCAAGTATTCACAGTTTTCCCTGTACAATCTTGCGTTTTCTGTACCCCATCTTAAATTTTCCTAAACTTTCTGTATTTATGTTTATAAGCCAACATCTACAATATATTACAGGGTTTGTAGGTGAATATCAAGGACTGCCTATTAACTTTCACTTGTGAATGTCATAATATAAAACGTCGTTTCTTAATTATAAACAATTTTAAATAATATAAATGACTTGTTTTTGAATATATAACCTAGCATGGTAGTAGACATTAGGCACCTATCTATCCTTATTATCTACTTGATAATATTTTATGAGGGCTTAAATCATTAGAGAACTTCATTTATATATATCATTTTGAATTTCCTCTTCTTTTTCAATGTCATTCATCTAAATTATATTTTCAAGAAGTAATTGTATATTTTGCTTAAACACATATATATAGTTACTGTTATATAACTACTGTTCTGTTAGCAATTTACAATTTTTGCTGAAAATATTAAAGGGTTTAACAAATAAAAGTTCCAGAGGTACACTGAACTTTTTTTATAATTCAAGAGGTTACAATAACAAGTGAAAACAAACAATTGACTAAGTTAATTGTTGAAATACAATGTATAGACAGTGTTGATTACGGAATCGTTTCTTTTACTTACGTCCTGTAAGGAAAAAATGACAGTCACTCTTACACACAAAGTTATAGGAGTATCTTTCTTCTCACTTCCTCAGTGGATATAGTAATAAACAAACATACACATACATACTAAAATGTATAAATTTAAAATATAAATAATAGGTACAAGTATACATACTATATAATGTTTCTAACTTAGTTTACCCTCTCACGGGTACACAGTGATATTTTCGAAAAACTGTTTCAAACTGTTGTTGATTTTGTTATAAAAAATATTTCAACTTTTATTCTATCTCTAACGGTTTGCAAGATGGGTTCTACAGACCTAAGACCCAATTGACCCTATGTTGCTCATTTACGAACTCGACCTCACTTTTTACATCCTGAACACGTTATAAAATTTCAGCTGGATATTTTTTTGCGTTTTTGAGTTATCATGACGACAGGCGGACATCCGAAAATGGACTAATTAGGTGATTTTATAAACACCTATACCAAAATTTGGTCGTAGCATCAATATTTTTAAGCGTTACATACTTCGGACTAAACTTATATATACCCCTTGATATATTTAATACATGGTAAAATAATATTATTATGTTTCAATTTTAGAGTACCATTTTTTTTTTACAAAATTCAAAATATTTAACTTTTTTTTGAAAGCATAGAAAAAACTTTTAGATTAGATTATTTTATAGGAAGTAACATTAAAATTCACATTTATGTATGTTTTAAAAACCCTTTTTTCAACATGGAAATTGTCCATCATTAAATAAAATATTCGTAATATTCGGGAACACAGCCTACTTGATACTTACCAATATTATTATTATTCTGTTAGCTGTCAAATGAACATCAATTTATAAACGTTAATAAATTTAATAAATGATTATAACTAATTAGTTTATAACTTTATTTGGGTGAGCAATCAAAACCCGATTAATATATATATAATACAGATTTACAAAAGTAAGTCAATAAAATTGTATATATAAGTATCTATTTAATGTTTAGATTTCTTTTTTTACAAGTTTCACAAAGAATTTTGTTCCTAACGGAGGTTGCACGAAAGCAATCTCTTTTTTAATGAGTTTTTTCATTACTTGACCTTTTTAAGAAATTAAAATTTCGGATCCTTTGTTATAAGGTTAACTTTGACATTTTCCATGGGTACCTAGGTTTATACGATATACCCTTTCAATATACTGCGTCTTTATAAGAATATCGTGTAAGAAATTCTTATAAAATGTTCTCAACCATAATCAATATTTAATTCTTTAACCCACAATTTTTTCATAATTTAATGTGACGTGAATATAATCCGATCAAAGCCATAATAGAACATTTAACCGCATTATAAATTCATTTCGTTTATATTTTACACTGTGTAATGACCATGATGTTAACACAGTATAAAAAAAAAAAAAAAAAAAAAAAAAAAAAAAATTCATTTCGTACAACCCTAATTATATAAATAAATAAAAATTTATTACAGTCCATATACTCTGATTAAATAAATATAAATATGATGAACCCTTTAAGTAATTGTATGACATATGTTTTGACAAATACTTTTTAATGTATTATTCAAAGTTGTTATTTATATACAAATTACATATACTTCGTAGAGCACAAATTTTATGTTTCTATAATAATAATCATCCTCCTTCATAAGTAATCATTATTATTATTATTATTATTCTGGTACGAAGAATTCTAGGTAGCTATGAGAACGACGGTATCTTCTACTATTTTCTTAAAAATTGTAAAAAAAAAGCACATAATATATTTTTTAACCATATTATTTACTCTTAGTTAGATTTTATTCAATGATTTTTTATTTTTTATTTTTATGGTAGATTTTATTTATTTGTTTGTTAAAGTGCGAGTTTATTCAATTGGAAGTAGAAAAACTGTGAAACTACTTATACTTGATCTAAACTTGCAATAAAATAAAAATTACAGAGCTTCAAAATAAGGAAAATGAATGACTTATTAAGAATTGATAGTTTGAAATCCCGAACTATGTAAGACCAAGTATCCCGTAATATCTAAGGCAAAATGTTCGAGTAAAAAATTGTTGTATACTACCTACGTTTTCTTTTAAAATTATTTTATAAACTTTTTACAATTTTCATAAATGGGTGCGAATTAAATAAACATTAATACTTACAATAGATAGTAGGTTAAGAAATGGTACCCAGAACACAATGTATCTACCTTGAATCGTTCTATAGTTTCGTGGTAGATATAATAAAATAAAGAAGAAAAGAAGAGACGTATCCGGTAGGGACTATGTTCCCTTCGAACAAATAACTATATTAGTAATTACAGTCAAACCTGGGTAAGTGAGAAAACTCTATAAGTGAGATTAATAGCCAGGATCCGTCATTTTAAGCTCCCAAAACCTCTATTAGCGAGAAACAGAATCCTCTGTAGAAGAGACTCGTTTTTCCCCCATGGACCTCCGTAAGTGAGACTGCTACTTATCTATACCTCTATAAGCGACAGTCGAGCTTTATTTATTTATATTATTTAGGAGGTACTATATTATGCACATAATTTTATCATATAACATATTTACTACATTCGTACTTGCTGCGTACCTTTATAAGAGAGAAACGCTACTCATGTGCCTGCATTAGCGAGAAACTCGGTTTGGTGAGAAACCTCTATAAGCGAGAATGAGATTGTGCTCCCTTGAACTCTCGCTTATCCAGGTTTGACTGTAATTATAAATATTAGTTTTGAGGTACGCTACCTTGGTTTCTTTTCATTGTTTTTTTTTCTCCCGTCAATTTTTGCAATTCTGTGGGTTCGTATTCTAAATTTAATTTTCTTTTATCATTTTTCTTGCACGATACTGGTTGCAAATTTGTGCATTGGTAATTCATCCTCTATTATCCTACAGTGACTCCAGTATACAATACAACTAAACGAAACAAGTACTATCTTGAGACACTCTTAATATTAGATATTATAAACATATGGCCCAACTCTTCAAAGTTTATCAATGGAAATAATAATTCATAAATCAAATGAATATAAAATATAGTCTGTATTATATAATATTATATGTTTCCTACCGAATTATTTTTTTCCTCCATAAAATATGGGATAAATTTACTTTCTCTTTTCGTTAGATTGATTATATCAAGAGAATCATAATAATCAACACATATCGTGAATGAAAAATAGAATCTCCAAAAAAAAATATAAATGAATATGATTGTTATTTGAAAAGATCAAGAAAAAAAAACGACCAATAGAAAAGAATGTGTTGATGAAAATTACTGTCAATCAATTATATGATGTAAGAAAATAATAATCTTTTTAACAAAATTACACATACAAATCTACTCAGGAGATACCATATTTACTTGTGTAAAAAGGAATACGCCTATAATTGGGTAGGGTGTAGTACCTAGGGCAGTGGCGTGCACAGAGTTTCAGTCAGGGTAGGTAGAAATTTTTAAAAGCTACTAAATAATCAAAAATACTGCTTGTTGGTTTTGGTTCATCGTCATGGGAGTAAATAATGATGTAGGCAAATGTAACCACAAATATCCAAAGATTGGCTGATCTTTAAAGATTAGAATTAAAAAATAGTAGTAAAAAGATGGTGTACATTGTTGTAACCGGTATCGTTCCAGATGGTTTTATTGTTGGCAAATAGTAGTTAAGGCAAACAAAACAACCGATTGAGGGTTTACAACCTGCTGTGACTTTATCTTTAGTTTGTATGAATTGCAAATCTGGTGTACAACGACCTTTCACGAGCACTCGTTTTTTGTCATCGACAGAAAGTTTTGAAAACGCATAATTTTTTTCTATACATACACCATCTGAACAAGTTTGGCAGTGAATGTTATTCATTTTTCTCTATTATCAACGTTAAACAAACAAACCAAAACAATCAATATTCGACTCAACTCAGTATAAAAGCGATAATACGAAATCGTTATAAATTATGGAGATCAACTCACAACTGATCAATCAAATACTTGTAGTGTAGGTGTATTGAAATGAATAAGAAACGAAAATACTTCGGTAAATGTCGTAATTTGTCGTGTTGTAAAAAGACTAGGCACTACACTCTCCCCTAGGTACAATATTTACTTGTGTAAAGAAGAGCTTTTACTATAAAAGTAAGTTGTGTTCATCTTTATAATAATAATAAGTAACACTCTTCAGAAATCATCATTTATAATAATAAATAACATTCGTACAAAATTAATTTTTCTTTTTTTTTCGCACAAAAAAAAAATCATTAATTATTTTTGTACACCGAATGTGCCACGTTAAGAGAGGAACGTGAACTAATTGTTTAAAATTGTTTAATATTTTGATAAAATATTCTTTAAAATAACGGGGTGGACAAAATTCAATACATATATTTAATGTAAAATCTTGCGATGTTTACAGACTTAGCGGGCGGGTTAAGCGTAATACAACTATTGATGAATTGGGATTGCACGTAAATTAAGATAAATAACCGCTAATCAATAATTACAATTTAATAAATTGTAGGTGAAACGAAGTTCACCGGGTCGTCTATTTCTTCATAATAATGTATATGCCATTTAGACCGGCCGATAATAACAGACATTCCATAATGACTGTACAGTCTGCCTCGTTGAGTTCACAAAATATAGGTTACTACAAGCTACGAAAGCGCAAAAGTTAACAGCCCTACGAGTGATAGCATTTGCAATAAAAATTGCAAATCGTCATTAAAGATAGAAATTTTTAATTGTTTTAATACGAAACGTCAAGCAAGTTTTTACAATAAGTTAATGTGTTGAACTTTATCCAAATACCCGTTAGCCATCTTAAGTTATATTGATTATTGACGCAATGCTTATAATATGCTTCATCTTCTTTGGTTAGAAAATAAATTATATATTTATAATAAATTTTTCAGACCAAATAAAAGTATTTTAAGTACATTTTTAGAAATCATTAACAAATGATTTCTTTCTAATAAAAAACTTTTATACAGCAGCCAACTGGCTGTTGGTCAGATTTTTCAAATTTGGAAAGTATCTTTTAATGTAATAAAACTTAAATATCTTTTAAATATAATAAAACTACTTGATTATTATAGACAAGTTACAATCTCGAAAGAGAAAAGTTTAGTTTAGTCACAAGTTCGAGACACTCTAAAAAGTTAAGCGATGTAAACATCTCATTTTTGGGATTTACAAGCATACTCCACTCACTTTTCCAAAAAGTAATTCAAACTTTCCAAATAGTACCAAATTATCCTTTTTATACCATACATATATGTAATATGCAAGGTATACTAAGTTTAGTCCCAAGTTTGTAACGCTTAAAAATATTGATGCTACGCAAAAAATTTTGGTGTAGGTGTTCATAAAATCACCTAATTAGTCCATTTCCGGATGTCCGCCCGTCCGTCCGTCTATGAGCACAATAACTCAAAAAAAAAAAATATATCAAGCTGAAATTTTTACAGCGTACTCAGAACGTAAAAAGTGACGTCGAGTTCGTAAAGGAGTAACATAGGTAAATTGAGTCTTAACCGTTAGAGATAGAACAAAAGATTAAATGCAAAAAATATTCCATATAAAAAAATAAGAAACTTTTGTTAACATTTTTTCGTAAGCATCACTGTTTACCCGTGAGGGCGCAAATTAAGCGTAAATTGTATAGTATGTATTATATGGAAATATCAGTTATGTATGTGTAATGTGATTGAGTAATCAACACTGTCTATGCATGGTATTTCAACAATTAACTCAGTCAATTGTTTGTTTTCACTTGTTTTAAAATTAATTTAGAGAATTTTGCATGTGCGTTTTTTCTGAAACCTCTTGAGAAGATAGGTGTTCAAGGAAGATGTATTTTTTTTTTACAATTTTCGTTATTAAACATGATATTCTCGGAGTATGGAAATATTTTCTGGAACATTTTGTACATATAACACTTGATTTATTTAGATAGAAAATATGTTTTTAGATTTCTTAAGAAGAATTATATGAATTATTTCATTTAGAAAAAATAAATATACTCTGAATGGGTAAGGATATTTTTTTTTTTTATTCAAACATATTACAATTATTTTAATGAACAAATTTATTTTACTTATGATTTCAATAATTTTCTAATTTTCAAAAATGTTATTTTCCGATTTTGGTTTATCAATTATTTGATATTTGAATTAAAATTTATGTATAGATCGAAAAGAAACATTGGGATCGATTCGCTAAGTTTATTTTAAAAATCTGTGTATATACCAAATTATAATGCTAATCATAGTGAAAGAGAATTATTGCAAACACTGAAAAAAAAAACATCTTAAGGCCTGGTTGAATAAATTTGAATGCGAACTAATAAAATACTGGCCTTCAAATTTTGGGACACATTTTTATTTTCTCCAGAACTTTAGTCCTAGTAATAGTAGAATATTAAAAGCTCCTAACGTCTTTTTTCGGTTCGTGAAAAACATATTTATTTTCTGCCCGTGAAATTTCGAAAACCGGATTGGTTTCGGATAATTTACAAGTGTAATTTACAAAATTAAATAATCCCCGACAAATGTGATTTATTCCTGGTAAACCTATTTTTGGAAATTTAGCTATAAAATATTCAAGTCGGTTCGACCGTTTAGGGGTTACGATGCCACTGAGAAATACACAGACGCACAGAAAAACGCTTTAAACTTATAACACTCCTTCATAAATCAATACCAAAAGTGATGGTCAAGGACATCAGTTGAGATAAAAAGGATACTCAGACAGCTATCATTTATTAGGACAAATTTTTGGAAATATTTTAATTGAAATATTTGAGTTGACTTTGTTCTATAGAATTATTGTTTTGAATTACCTAATTATTTTACTATTTCACTTTTCGAAATGAATTAAGCCAAGCTTATTTGGCCATTCATTTCCATAGTAACTTTTTAAATGTTAAAATTATATGCCATGCCTTTTCCAAACTGAATCGATTTGGAAGATCAGCGCCAATTTTTTAGTTTTTCGAAACCCAAAGCTCACACTTGAAACATAGCTAAGAATACTTTCCGTCAAATTAGCTTTCAAATTAAACCAAAAAAATTAAAATCGGTTCATCCGCTTAAGCCTTACGATGCCGCAGACAGACACACACACATAGCGGTCAAAACTTATAACACCCCTTTTTTTATTTCGGGGGTTAAAAATGGCTTTTATTAAAACATTTATCAATACTGATTTCATAAAACTCGATTGTGGTTGTATTCGAAAAACTTTTTGGTAAATACTCGATTTCATCGAAGTTTGTTTTAACAAAAAGTTCATACAAAAGTAAAAAATATATACACATTTAAAATTCTATATATGGAAAAATTTAATTAATTCATATTCTCCATATCGCATTGTATATTCCGAACAAGTGTTACATAAACTAGATTATTTATTTATTCAAAATTACAAAAACATAAAATTTATCTTGAATAAAATTTGAAAATTATTTTACAAAAGAAAAGAGTAAGTATAAAATATTCGGAAATATAAGCAATAAGAGAATATATATGTATGTATTATTATTATTTTATACATAAATAATATAAAGTGAAGATGAAATTTGATATTTAAAAGCGTTATTTTTAGTTAAAATGTCATAAATTTTAACTTTATTGTTTATTTTACTTAATTTTGTCTACATTTTCACGTTTCATAGACACCCATTCATATATTACATGGTATAAATATTATAACTTATAAATTATATCAAATGTATGTTTATGTTGTATGTATATTATGTTTGTTAAAATTTTGTCTAAACTGCATTTCTGTTAAGGATGTATGAGCATGACAACAATGTTTGATTTAAAGGCTCATTTGTTTGTAGGTAGTCTTTCACTCAAAGAATATGTGGTTAAAATTTCAGCTTAGGTATCCGTGCAAATTTTTAAGAAAAAAGTCATTAAAAATCGATATAAAATACATTGGCTTTTATGGAGGAATCACAAAAAAACGACATATTTTGGAGGTTTTTGATAATTTTCATTTGGAATGAATGAAAACAAATTTAAAAAAAAAACTTTTTAATAGAAAGTAAACATATTAGCAATGAATTAGAAAAGAAAAAAACTAAGTGCCACCGTCCATATAAGGGATGTAAGAGCAGGGTAGATTAAGGGTTGAAATTATTTTTATCTTATTTTCAACTTTGATGATGAATTTTGTTATAACTTCATGAATGTAGACGAAAAATAAGAATAAAATTTTTCGATATGTGTCTTGGTTTTCGAAATATCGAAACTAAATAATTAAACAAAATTTTCAATTTTCGATATTTTGAAAATTAAGCCAGATATCGAAAAATTTTATTCTTACTTTTCGTCTTATATCGTCAAGTAATAATATAAATTTATCATCAAAATTGAAAATATCTATTTTTAAATTTGTGCCCCCACTACTATGCTCATACATCCTTAAATACTACAGACAAACACTTACTGATTTTGTTATATTTTTAAACCTATTGAAATGATTTATTATTTTTACAGCCAGAATAAAAGTCTTAGAAAGAATACAAAATATACTTTAAAGCAATACAGTAGAGTCTCATTAATCCGGCACTAGTAAAATTTGGGAGCATTTGAATTATTGGAAATGTTGAAGTACTGGATTGAATATAAAAATTCATGATAAATGAAATAAAGTATTTTATTACATAATAAAATAAAACATTGGTATTCAATGGCTGTTACAAGGAGGCGGAAACATTAACGATTTACCTTCTTTTTCCGAGCCTAATTATAACAAGACTCTACATCTAAGCAATCTGATTTAAAATCTATTCTAGGCTTTTTTAGATATCAGAAACTCCACCTAACATATCTTAAACTAATTATAAAGAGCCATTTAGAATACAAAACACATGTAGAACAAGTAAAATTTTCACTTGTCCCATTAGACCATAATGAAGCGAAATTTCTGTAATAACTTTTGATTTTTTTAAAGATAGATAGACCATAATGGTAAGTTTGATAATCAGGAAATTGGAAATTTTGTGGCATTCAAGTGTTTCGATTTCGAAAAAAACACAAGTTTGTTAATCGAAAAGGTTAAAAAATGGAGTAATAGACTATGTAATTTCTTTATTTCCAAACTTACTTTTATCTCTCAAAAAGACAGACAAAAAGAATTATGAAAATTTTGCTCCATTATAGATTTCACAGTTAATAATATGTTTTTATAATGTTGCGTACAAAAACAATAAGAATGTACAATAGAAAGAGTGGTACAAAGAAGTGTGCGATTTTGAAATCGCTGTAAACAGAAATCTCATAAATTTTTCCAAATAATGTTTTTACCATGTTGAACATTAAAGAGCATTTGTGAAAATTATGAACTGAAACTAATTATTTGTGCTTTTAAGTCAATTGTATTGTTTTTTCAATAAATTGAGTTCAATTTAGTAAATTGAGTTTAATTCCTAGTAAGTTTTAACTCCAGTAAGATAATGTCCATCTAGGCGTAGCCAACATTCTTATTGGTGAGTTTTGAAGTTATTCGACACTTTCCTCAACATTGCACGTGAGATTTGAAACACTTTTGGTCGAATTCGCTTTTTCAATGCTTCAATATTATTTTGATAAATCACTTTCGCAAAGTAAGCGCCCTACTAGAATATTCAATGCACCATTACGGCTGAATCAATGATAAGAACTTATACCTACCCGAAATGCTTTTTCATGTAGTTTAAGGGTGTAAAATGATAGTTTGGGATTATTGATGGGTTTGGTTTTTACATTGTTTTCAAAATCACACACTTCTTAATCACACCCTATAATTGTATGCATCTTTTGTTCATCTGCAATAACTAACCATTATAATGATAATGGTATTGTCTTAAAAGATAATACATTTACCATTTACCATTTTATCTCGCCAATCAACCATCGCAAACGAAGACGATCACTGTTTACAAAATGCTTACTGACGCGAATAGCATTATATATAATATGATAAAGTGCGTCCTTTTGGTCCATTCATTATGGTATTAACATTTCTAATGTATATTGTATGTGTGTGTTTACTGCATGGTTTGGTACAATGGTTGTAATAAATTTATGATTTTATCAACTTCATCATCAACAGACACTGGATAATATTTTACAAAGTAACCTTAACCATTTTAGATCAAGCTTGGATGGAATATGAGTCTTAGAACCAAGATCAATAATTTCTTGATTTCTTGGTATATCATTTGTGTGGAAATGGTCTCACACATGTCAGTTTTTATTGTGGATGTTAATTTTTATTTGGAGTTCTCTGGTTAAAAGAATGTCGAAAGAGCAATAAGATACTCCGAAATATATTTTCAATAATTTTCTCGCAGAGTATGGATCATAGAGTAAAGTTTCAAAAATTATAGAAAATGTAATTCCCTTCAAAGAAAAAAATTTAATTTTCTCTCACAGCCCTTTTATAATTATTATCTGACATTGTTAAGCTAAAAAAACCGATACTAGACATTTTAAAATGTATCTAAAGCTGAGTAACTCAACTATTTAAATTTGTCATTACTTTTATCTTATATACATCCTAGAAGTTTAACTGGTTACAAAAGACGGCGTGGAAGTCTTGTGGCGAGAATCGTACAGTAATTTTTACAGTAAATTTTACGTTTTTCAACAATTTAGGCCCCGACGAAGTTCAAAATAGAACAAGTATATTAATAATATTGTATTCTGGTGATTTAGAAAAAAAAATGCAAATTTGAAACCAAAGAACTTAAAAAAAGGAGTTTACTGATAGATTTTTATTACGGGTGGACGTAATTTTTAAAACTGTCTACGGGCCCAAAATTTTTATCTAGCTCTGGCTTTATCAAGTTATAATTGAGTACTTTATAAAGCCGAAAACAAAGTTGGAATGTTGTGTGAAAATTAAAATAGTATATTACACATCTAGGGAGCAAAAGTAAAGAACAGATCTCATGTTCATGAGATCTGAAAAGTCTAGGGTGACAAACCTGAGATCTGAGACATTCTCTACTTGCTCCCCTGGTGTGTATACAATTTTTCTCCCCGGCGGAGGCAAAAAGCGGCAACTTTGTTTTGCAAAGCGGGCGGAAGTTGACTCTTTCTGCATGGAGGCAATAAAATAAAACTATATTGACAACAATAAAGTTCTCAATACATTAAAATAGTATGAATAATGCATATTAATTAAGAAAGCTCAAAAAAAATTAGAAATTTTCGTAGAACATTGAAATTTTGTATTTGGAACTTTTTTAACAGCTATTTATGGAATTACTCCCTTGTCTTTTCTAATATTTTTGTCGATTTTTCAATATATCCTTTTGTCTATGCTAGCATTTTTTTGGACTAGTTTTTAAACTTTTGATTTCCATTTTTGAAGTGAATAAAATACTTTACTTTTAGGCAATTAAGTATAGTACAATAAAACGATCTACATACATAGATATATAATAGATATTACAATAAAGAGAATGAATGGCCTTCTGAACTTCAAAGTGTTTCAAAATGAATATATAACCTTAGACGACACAAGTATAGTTGTTATATAGAGATAACATTCAACTGTGTTACTTTATTATTATACTTACTGATACTTGTAATATGTAGTAGGTACATATATCTATTAAGTATTATATTATTCATAAAATAATTATTATTATCAATATCAAATGTTTTGTGAAAATTTATAGAAAAGACACATTATGAGAATTTATTTTCAAATATAGTTTAAGTCATTTGTAAGGTAAATGAAAACTAAGGATTATTAAAAAAATGCCCTTTACCATCGAAATCGTTTGAAATTTAACTGATGGCAAAAGCTGAATTAAAGAAAAGTAAATAAATTCAGCCACAATTCATTACAAAACATAAAAAGTAAAAATATTTTCATATTCAATTTCTACGCCAACAAGTTGTTTTATTAAAATACATTATTATACCATTCATATATGTAATATGCAAGGTATACTAAATTTAGTCCCAAATTTGTAACACTTTTTCGTAAACACCACTTTTTACCCGTGAGGGCGCCATTTAGCCGTAAATTGTATAGTATGTACTATATGGGAATATCAGTTATGTATCTATGATATGTATGTATGTGTAATGTGATAGAGAAGTCGACACTGTCTATGCATGATATTTCAACAATTAACTCAGTCAATTGTTTGTTTTCACTTGTTTTCACCCTAAATTATTATATAAGGTGCCTTTTTTAAGTTGACATATCCTTGAAACTTCTTACGCAACTTCCTACGCAGACATTAAACTTGATCTGGGCTTTAAAGCTCGATGAAAGCCACATTCTACTCCCTAACTGGTGTTAGATAGACAAATACCTTAAATTAAAATTGTTATAGATACCTTTTTAATTGCTGTTCATTAAAAAGGTAACATTTATTGTTCGAAATATTTTTCCGAAAACCGTTTAGTTTAGGCAAAAACGGACTGAAAAATGTTACCTAAAATTGTTATAATTTTCGTATCCAAATTCTTATTTCGTATAATTATTTCTGCGGATTCTAGGCACTCATCGAAAAAAAATTCCCAAAAATTCCAATAAAAGTGATTTCTTTTTCTATAAAGACCATTTTTGTTCAAATTTAATGAAGAAACACGAAAAAAGCTATTCTTACTTAACTATTTGGCTTACAAAAAAAATGTATGCGTTTTTATAAAGAATAACTTTCTAATTTAAAGCGTCTAATGTTTACAAGTTATGAACCAGATATATCTCAGATCGAATTCAATAAGAAGTGTGCAATCGAAACTAACATTTTTCGTTTGAAGCATTTTCCTCGATTAAACTTATTTTACAAGTTTCACGTATATGTCAAGTTAAAAAAGACCCGGAAGAATGAATGACGTACATTTAATATCTTCATCTATCTCTTGCTAATGGTGAACATGAGCAACACTCAAATGACTTTGAATTGATTAAGTTCAATTCAATGCCATAATCAAATACCTGCCTCTGAATCCCACAAGTTTCTCTAATCACTAATAATTTTTCCAATTTTGAATTGAGAAATTATATAATATTAAATATTATGCCTTAAAACTTAAACACGATAAATTTATCCTACATATGACCACCAGTTTAATTTTTACACCGTCTAATCTCATCTCAATCTTATATACATATATTTAATAGTAACGGAAACAGAATCAGATTATAAAATCCATCAAAAAGGTAAGAATCATCGATATCTCCTTATACCTGAGAGGACTTTTTATCGGTCTACTACTGTATATTCAAAACTAGATTTGGTTTTCAATTAATTCTCAATTAATAAGAACATTTTCATTTGATTTTAAAACAGGCTCACGAAATGAATTCAGATTAATATCAATGTTAAATGATAACATTCATCAAATAGTTAAATGAAATGAAAAATTATACTTTTCGATTAATATAAAGTATTCAATTTATTTTAATTTCAAAGTCGTAATTAACGTTCATTTTAGCTAACTCTTAAAAATTTAGAGGAAAAATTCTTGCCCTTCGAGTGTTATAGTAGTTTTAGGATCATATAGCCGTGACGATACTAGAATGGCACTTTGCTTAATTTCTGAAATTTATTATTTCACGGTTAAAGTCTACTACCTCTTAAGTTTTATGAATTTTTTTAAAATTTGATTTTGAAAATGATGCAAACTCTTATTATTCGAAAAAATACAGAAATTAAAGTACGGTTAACATACAAAAACGTTTTTTTTCTCCCTTAAAATACATATACGGTATATTATGGTATTAATAAACCGCAAATTGTCTATACGGTACCCATACCTAAAAAACTTACCGATTACATCGCTGTTAAAACCGCTGTTGTATATGTTATTTATTTTTCATGTTGAATAACTTTAATTTATGAACAAATTCCCAGTTTTAAGGCATTATCTTACACGGGCTCCACTCTATTTTGTTAATCCAACAGGAATATCATCGAATAATAAATAGAAAAAACCATTGTGGTTCCTTGAAAATAGCAATTCCTTTGGTGTGGGCTAGATTCCGAGTTATATTAGAATTATTCCAACAAGACATAAAAAAAGAACATTTGCAAAGTCTCAAAGGTGTTGTAATTGGTAAATTTTTTGTTAGACGTGAGATTTCTGTCCAAATAAGCTTCAGAATCGTTTATTTTAAAACAATAATAATATCACACATAATTAAAACGTATTGTACAACCCTATTTTATACAATATATATAAGTTTTAATAAATATTTCGTGTGTTATATTAAAGATATTTTTCTCAAAAATATATATATAATAACCACACAATAAGTGTATAATGTGATGAACAAAGTAGTAGGCGAAACGTATGGTAAAACGAACAGGCGTTAATATGAAATCGTTCTCTTACAATATTTCAATTATATCAAATTGTGAAGAATAAAGAAGTAAACACCCAACACGTAAAATTGTTATACAGGGCAAGTGAGATAAAAGATTATATATTCTATTCTTTTATATTCTAATACTTAAAATGATATGCATACAATTTTTCAAGTCATATTCTTCCCATAAAATTCTTTAATAACAGTGTGTACCCGAAAGAAAATTGATATTATTAGAGAGTTATAACGTTAAAACCCAAGCCTTTCCTCATCGGATGTTAAGAATAATGCTTTTTTGGAGGAAGCGCAGGGAAATACATTTTCAATTAGAAATATCGAAAAAATTTAAGTCTGAATAATCATTTCTACTAATACAAAGAGCAGATTTGTATTAAAATGTGATTGAATATCGTAAACAATCTAACATTTTCCTTGTGAAAATCATCACGCACTTCTCTTCTTCAAGTTAGTAAGCAAAAACCAAATAAAGCACAACAAATTTTTCCTAATACTTTCACCAAACTGGGAAGTGGTTTTTAAAAAATTGAGAAAAACAATGATGATCTGCATATTATTCCTAATATTTTCGACAAACATAGGTTAGAGTCATGAATATTAAATGCTTCAGATAGAAAAGATGCTTCAATGTTTTTAAGACCGCTTCTTTTGTGTAAAATTTTAAATATTTTTTTAGATATAATTATATGTTAACTGTCTGTTTTTCCCATGCGAAGATAAGTGCAGCTCCTTTTCATACTGTGAAAAACCTTATCGATTTCAGAAATGTTTTTTTCTTGAATTTACTCGGGAAAATTTTTTTTCTGCTTATTCTCGGTGCCTGCATCTCTTATAGCTGAGAACTTTCCCTACCAATTTTTTTACTTACTTTTCGGTTTTATTAGTATTTTAATTTCCTCTGCTTTTAAAATATTCAGATTTTGATTTATTTTTCACAATATGCATGTTAAATCATTTTGGTGTAGGTTTTGGGACGTATTTGCACCGTGCGTAAGTTTTTTTGAAGACGTTTCCATGATAACGATACACTACTTTAATTATAGAATTGTATGGATGCATATATAACTGTATGGATTGCATTTATGACTTACATTGAAAATTTAATATTATTGTCTCACAAATTTAAATAAAAAATTCTGATTACTTACATTTGAAAAATAATATTTTTGCAATTTGATTTCTTATTTTCACAATTTTTAATGCATTAAGTTTAATTAATTAGTGTTTTTCAATAATTTTAATTTGAAATTTTCTATAACATTAAGATGTAAAGAACTGCAAATTAGTCATAACAGCCTTCTTTAACGCCAAAGTTTTCACTGGCAGCGCTGACATTGGTTTTATTGTCCCTACCATGACTACGCACACAACGAATATATGTTCTAGCTTGCTGATCTCTTTTTTTCTCCGCCAACAATGAGAAAATGTTTCAGTTATTAACAAAACTGCTTAGTGTTACACCCAGTATAGACATATATACATGTATAATATTACATGTATCGTGCAAAAACCCCTTTTTCTTGTGTTTCCGCGCGTATGTTTCCTTGTAAAATTTATGATTTGTTTCATAGAATATTTCATTTACGATCCCTTTAAAACTTTTATATATTTAAATATAGAAATATTCTTTTTTTTTGCTGTTATCATTTATAAAATGGTTTGTAGATAAAAATGATGAATCTATTTAGCTTACATCCTATAACGAGGGAGGAATTTGGTGACATGGTTTTAAATTCTTATGTCGACTAAATATAATATAGATGCATCCAACCCCTTAATATTTTTATACTCTGAATATATAAGCTATATATCAAGGTATACCAATTTTAGTCCCTTGTTTGTAACGCTTAAAAATTGATGATACGAAAAAAAATTGGGTATAGGTGTTCATTTCCGTTTGTCCGTCTGTCCATCATCACGATAACTAAAAAACAAAAAAAAAGTATCAAAGTGAACTTTGTGCAAAACGTGCTCATTAGTGATAGATGAAAAGTGAAAATTTAAAAAATTTTCCATATTAAACAATAAACAACTTTTCTTTGAAACATGTTTTCGTAAACATAACTGTATCGCAAACTAGAACAAAACTGGTGTCCATATTCTCTAAAACTCTAAAGTATAGAGAAAATTTGCAGGTAGCTTCAACTAGTGATATTGTGAAAAATTCTCGAAAAATGGAAAAACTCTTTCTTATTTTTTCTAATTTATTAAAAATAATGCAAGCACTGACATTCAACACTTACTATACGGAGTATTTCAACAATTAAACTTACATTTTGTTGAAAATCTTTATACGAAACATCATTTTAACAAAAAACCATATATACGTACCTATATAAGTTTCAGAGGCTCGTTATTAAAATACCATGAAACTATAATGCGAAACAAATTTTATACTTGAGATTAAATGAAATGTCTATAAAAAGGAGGTAAAGCCAACTAACTCAAAGACCCTTGAGTAATAACCCTTGTAGAAAGAAATGTTATAGTTCAAAAATATTCGGTCATTTTGAAAGTGAAATGAATTCGTTATTTTGAGCCTGAAATTGAAAGGGTTGCTATTTACAGCATTTGTCTCATGATATATAAAGATTAACATAACATGAAAGGAAGAAGACAAATTCATTTTATACTCTCCGTCTTTAAATACATCACAGGCTCAACTTACCTACCTAAGTTATTGAAATATTATTGCATTTTCAGAGTGGTAATTAAGAAAAAAATATATATACAAATAAAAATTAAAAAATTTTTAATGTACCATATTTTTATAACAAAGATTGGAAACGAAAAACATGAGGCACATGCAGCAGACAATACATTCTTTAATGTTATGCATTGCATGCGCCGCATATTTTTCGTTTCCAATACAAGTATGGTACATGGTGCATTAATAATGGATTTAATTTTAATTTTATTTTTTCTGCTTTTTAGTTTTATGTGAATGAATTGTCATCTACTTCTGAGCTGTGGTCCAAATTTCAAGGCTCTAGCTCAAGTTAGTTTAAAATCAATTACAAAATTCTACTCTGACATACAAAAAGCGATTTAATAAAAACATTTTAATTATTATTATATCTGATTTTGAAAATTGCAGTACATTCGATAATACCATATTCGCAACTATTTAAAATGATACATTACACATCATAACCAATACGTTACAGTTTAACGCTTAACAAACATCATTTTGTTTTATTTTTCAACTTTTTTTTCAACTACACTTTATCACATATGTTATATAGTGATAATATTACCAAAAATATATGCAGATCAAAAACAATATAAATTTTCGTATCACAGATGGTATGTGCAAAATTGTTTCCTAAATGTTTATTGGCAATGAAATCAGCGGAAAAGTTTTATTATCTATCTCTGATTGATTTCGGTGACAAGCAAAATTTTCAGCAATGTTGAATAGTTTAGAAAAATCATGCATATGGCAAACGCCGATGTTCATGGTTTCTCGAAAGATACTGCTATGATGTAGCAACTATATTCAGAGAAGGTAAGCAATCGAGAAAAAAAAGGTATTTTTAGCTTTTTAAAAAGCAAAATCACATTAACAACCAATCTTTAGCCAACCTGCATTCCAGTAAATAGTAATATCTACCGAAAAACTACAGAATAATTCAAGATACATTGTACTCCAGGTATTTTATCTTACCGTATATATTAACCTTTTTATGTAAAATATGATTAGGCAGATTAACTATACAACTGTAATAATATTGATATTAGCTACTAGTTTGCATCGGTATACACGTCTCAATATATAATTAAGTTAGTTCGATAATGTAGATACATACCTAAGTATCTGCCTACCTAGTAAGATGTAATGAATAATTCATTGGGATAATTAATTATTTGATTCGTAATTATTAGCAACACAATATGGTCAATATAATTAGTTTCATATATAGAGTAATTGAATTTTCGAGGTAGAAAACAATTGAGTTGATGATGGTTGATTTCGAATTTTACACATTACCCATAAAAATGTAAAATTAGACTTAATACCATAACAAGTTACAAGTCACAAGTCACAAAAAAGTTACAAGCACTCAAAGAATCTCGTCTCTTTTTAGCAAAACAGAGTTTTATATGTAATCTCTATAGCAATACTTAGCAATGACGTTACTTTAAAGATACCTCCTTTTTGTTTAATTAGGAGTTTTAAACGTTCATATTTCGTTCACACATTAAAATTGAAAAGGAATGGAATTTAGTAAAAGTTCATGGTTAAAAATAAAAAGGATTTTTGCAAAGGCAATTCTTCACCGAATTTTATTTTTCAACGAATATTTTTCTCGTTTGTTTTTTCTTCAAGTTTTTATTGCACTGATATCCTATTAACTTCCTTTGATAGACGATATTCATCTTAAGTTAATATAAACAATGGCACAAGGATGTTGCATCATTTGTTTGCTAGATACAAGTATTCCAAGAAAATATAATTATTCTTCTGTATTTCGATATTTATGATCTACTTTTTATACCATTGTAAGGATTCAAGGATTAAATAATAATACTTAATAAAGGCTTCTTGTTTATATTAAAATAGTTTTTTCAACTCAGTTTGATCGGAGTCGTTTTAAACTGTTTAATTTTGATCAAAAATGGATCCACCGTATACTCATTTGTATAAGCGCCGAAAAGAGCATCTTTATTTGAAATTTTTAAAGTTTGAAAGTGCACATAAATTCCAAATCCTGTAGGAACATGCATGTTACACCCTCTAGGTAGAAATATTGTTGTTTTGTTTAATGTTGTTGTTTTGTTAATTGAAATATGAATGACATTTATTATATAGTTGTTTAAATAATTGATTTATTATTATTTTACACAAAACTTCATAGGAAAATCATTATATTTAAACAAAAATGAAAATGAAAACAAACAGTTGATTGAGTTAATTGTTGACATACCATGTAGAGACACTGTTGATCAACAGTTGTTTTTTTTTACGTCGTTTAAGTAAAAAATGATGGCTACTCTTCCGATAGCCACACATACATACATGACACATACACACATAACTGATATTCCAATATATAATACAAACTAATTAATTTGCACCTAATTTACACCCTCACGGGTAAACAGTGATGTTTATGAAAAAATATTGCAAGCAAAAGTTGTTTATTTTTTTATAAGGAAAACTTTTTACATCTAAACGGTTTATAAGATGAAAGACCCAAAACCAAATTGACCTATGTTGCTCATTTACAAACTTCAATCACTTTTTACGTCCTGAGCACGGTGTAAAAATTTCAGCTTGATATCTTTTTTCGTTTTTGAGTTATCGTGTCCACAAACAGACAGACAGACGAAAGGTCAACCGGGAAATGATTTTATGAACACTAATAACAAAATTTTCTTCGTACTATCAATATTTTTACAAACTTGGGACTAAACTTAGTATACTTTGATATATTTCATATATACATAATAAACAAACTATCCACTTCAATGTCAATGTTTTGTCCGCTTATACAAAAAGTTTTAAGTTTTAGAACATTGCAATTTTCGTAATAGTACAAAAAATGGATTACCTGGAATGTGTTCTTAATTTCACAGCATGCAAGTATTTTCTTGATTCAAGAAAATTTTTAAGCTGTCAAATATTAATTTTCATGACAATCAGAAAATGATAAAAACATCAACGGCCACTAATTATTTTTAAAGAGTGTTTTTATCATCAACCGAATGATTCAACAATATTTGTATACAATTTTACCTATAAATTTATTAAGATATTTCACATGTCTCGCAATTTTATTTGGAAATATTCCCTCCAATCTTCTTAAAAAATTTTACTCAAAAGTATTGACGATAAAATAAATATAATTTAGTACTATTGGTATTTTAAAAACCCCATTGTATCCCATCTCTGATTAAAATATATCCTTCATAAAAATAAGTAGATTAAAAATTATATAAAGTTCAAGTGGCAAGATTTACAGGAACCAGTAGATTAAACTAATTACATCAAACAAAATTTACAAACAAGTTATGCAATACTTTATAATTTCATATAATATCTACACAAATCTCTATGTACAAAGAGTGAGAATATGTATGAATATATAGAGATAAGTACCTAATACCACAACGTATATCAATCACACTATTCGCACCGTACGTGAGTTTTATTTTAGGCGTTTCCATGGTAACGATACACTACTTTAATTATAGAATTGTATAGATGCATATATAATTGTATGGATTGCATATATGGCTTACATTGGAAATTTAATATTATCACTTCATAAATTTAAATAAATAATTATGATAATTTACATTTGAAAAATAATATTTATGCAATTTGATTTCTTATTTTCACAATTTTTAATGCATTTAGTTTAATTAATTAGTATTTTTCAATAATTTTAATTTGACATTTTCTATAACATTAAC